>NC_056526.1:5444041-5516017 GCF_019175285.1 Sceloporus undulatus | reverse complement strand
TATGTTTGTACTCTTTAACAGAACTGAATATTTAATATTTCTTCACTCAGTTTTTATGTTAAAGAGAAGATATTTAAGGCCAACTCTTTTAGTAAAACTTGTGAAAGCTGTGTACTACCAAGAGTGACGAATTGGATTGAATACATCAGAATCAATGAGAAATTTACAAAAAAAACAAACAATTTCGAAATGCATTGGAAATTTTAAAAAAAATAAAAAGAAAATTAACAGCCGGTCACATAATCATTTACTGAAAACGGATGAAATATTTTACAACTATTCAGTTCACACTAAGAGACAGAGGGGACGGGGTATTCCAACGGGGGTTTGGGGGGGACAAGTTGGACCGAGGCCCACAACCGTGGTGACGTTAAAAATGGGAGGGTACCCTAAGTCCCAGTAGATAAAATGAATTAATGTTAAAATGGGCTGTCAAAAGTCTATTGAAACTGTCAAAATCACAGGTTGCTTTTGGATTTTTTTTTTGGGATGGGTTTGTTGTTGGTTTTGGATGTATTAAATCCTGTGGGATATTTATTTTTCATCACCCGGGGCGCCATTTTATGGTACTATTGTGAAGCAGATGGTTTCTTTGCTGGACAAAATTAAATATTTCCATTTGGTATTTACAATGACATCAGTAATTATGGGGCACAGTGTTGCTTCTTCCACAAACACCCATTATTGGATTGCCATCGTAAATTTCTGTCTCTCCATTCCAGTTTCTCTTCTTCAGCCCATTGTAATTTGAGGGGTTAGCGTGGAAACGGGTATAGCAGTGTATTTTCGAAGTGATTTTTATAGAGTAGAGTGATTAGAGGCTCCCAAGCTGAGGGTATGAGCGCTGCTGAGAGATGAGATGAGAGATTCAGATTGACTTAGATGTGTTGAGTGATCCAAGATTCCAGAGCAGCGCCGCTTCAGATTTGAAGGTGTGAGAGATTGCGAGACTTCATGAGAGAGCTTCGAGCTGTGCTTGCATGAAATGAACACACTGAACACTAGAAGTTCGATCCACTTTTAGAGTGAAGTGATCCATACGAGTACTTAGCGTGTAAGAGTGTCTTTTTAGAGTGATTCAAGATTTCCAAGATGAGTGGAGAGTTTAGAGTGTTAGATTGTAGAGTGTTGAATCCCAAGATCGCGAGGATAGAAGTGCGAGGATCCAAGATGAGTGAGTTTTAGAGTGATTAAGTCTGTAGAGTGATCCAAGATACGGGCTTTAGAGTGTGTAGTGGGATCCAAGATAGAGCTTCAGATGAGTGAGCAGATTAGCTTCTAGATTTGAGCTTCAGCATTGCTGTGAACACTGTTCGCCAGTTCACATGATGCATTCATTAATGTCCTGTTCATGGTTCATTCCAACTTATGTCTGTCTTTAAGATAAATAGGCCGCGGTTTACAGCCGCCATCAGTTTATTCATTAACCATGCCATTAAAAGTTACAGAATCAAGTCCAGTATACTAGGGTTAGGAAGGTGCGGTTGCTTACGCACCCCCCTAAACTTTTTTTAGTTGTACGGACTGAGGTCAGTACAAAAGGGAGGCTACCAAGTCCACAAGGGGGGCCGAAATGCGAAGGCAAGACAACGCGCTGACATCCAAGCCGAGAGGGTTTTCTGTTTGCATCTAAATGGAGGAGGAGTGGAGGGACGTCGGTAAACCGCAAAGGGAGACACTAGGGGGACCCGGAGGGTGGCTTGGCTAGCGCTGTAGGTGTTGTGGGCACTGGCAGGCCATTTACGAAGCGGGACCAGAAAGGGAAGATGCAGGTTTGACCGGGACGGGTCGTATTCCCTTGTTGTTTTTGAGCTGTTCGGAAAGCATATTTACTGTTCACCTTCATGGTTTTGCCGGCAACCTGTACTGACTTCGCCCGCTCGGAGCGCAGCCTTTCACCGGCTCTTGCCGCCCACCAGCCGAATCACAAGCAAAGCAAACAGCACAGAGCCTCCTCTCCCAGCGAAAGCAACAATCAGCGAAGAACAAGCAGCAATGGAGAGCGAATGGGCCAGAAAAGGGTAAGAAAGATAAAGGGGCCCCCACCCCGCCCCCCAAGCGGCACTCCCTTTTCTCTTTCCCCCACGTCCGGCGCGGGGTTTTTTGGTTTTCTGTTTTTTTTTTGGAAATTTTGTGTCCTTGGGTGGGCTCTTTTGAAAGCCCCCGGGGGACCCCAGGGGACACCCCCTTTTTCCAGGCGCCGGGGGAAATAGCCAGCGTTTTGCTGCTCTCCGCCAGCCTGAAAACAAGCTGCGGATTTGGGGCCCTCACCCTCAGCGGCGTAGGGCTTGCATCGGCTGCTCTGTTCTGGCAGCTCAGCAAGTGAACGTAAGCTGAGCTGTGAGAAGAGCTGAGCCATGGCCCCAGATTATTCCGGCTTTTTTTACACGGGGAGGAAAAGGTGTCCCCGATACACCGGGGAAAGGGGCGGGTGCAGCCCGCCCCAAAAATGGGCGGTCTATACCCGCCATAGGTTCTATCATTGGATATGTTCTGTCCTTGGCGGTCTCCCTCTCCATTTCTGTACATTCTGCACCTTTCCTTTGTCTCTTCCCTTGGGAAACTTGAGGAATGGGGAAGATACCTGTTTTTGAAGCTGCTTCTCTCAAGATGCTTAGAGAGTATATTTAAATTGTGTGGTCCCAAGCTTTTTAATCCCCCACCCCAGAACACTGTTTTCAAGGAGGGCCACCAAAATGGTGAAGGGCCTGGAAACCATGCCTTATGAGGAAAGACTAAGAAGCTGGGTATCTTTAGCCTGGAAAGAGAGACTGTTAGGGTGATTTGATAGCCCTGTTTAATAGTATTGAAGGGGTGACACATTGAAATGGAACAACCTTGTTTTCTGCTGCTCCAGAGACTAGAACACGGAACAATGATGCAAGCTCCAGAAAAGAGATTCCACCTCACATTAGGAGGGACTTCCTGACAGTAAGGGCCATTTGACAGGCACACCCCCTTCCTCGGGTGTAGTGTGAGTGTCTCCAGAGATCTTTAAACAGAGGCTGGATGGCCATCTGTTGGGGATGCTTTGATTGTGTTTCCTGCATGGCAGGATGGGGTTGGCTGGATGGCCCTTGCGGTCTCTTCCACCTCTATGATTCTGTTATTCTAGGTAGCTAGAATAAAAGAAAACGCAATATCTTTCTAAATTGCCTACTTGACTGGAATTCCTCTCTGTGGTCTGAGAAGGAGCCTTGGGCAGAGGAAGGGTTTAATTCTCTTGTCTCTGAACTTCCAATCCACATTGCCAAACTGGCTAATGTGGGTATGTATGTATTTTGTTGTAGTTTACTTTATGTCCTTATTGTCTGAGTATACATTGATCAGAACACAATGACCCTTGGGGACTATGTGGGACAATTGTCTTAAAACATACAAGTGCATGCTACAATTATGTGCAAAAATGCATATTTTGAAATATATTTACGAATGATCACACGTGAAACAGATGTGGCCTGAAACAGATTGATTTGTCCATCCCAAGCTGTGACTGACTATGGGATACACCTTATGACATTTGGGAAGAACGAGAGTAACGGTACTAAACACTTTAATCTTCAAGAAGAGAGGCCAGTTATATTCGCACCGTGGTCTTATGTTAAAGAGAAATGAGAATGTGTCCCATACCTCCTTATACAATGTGTGCCATTGATGCTCCATTCAGTATGTGTAAAGACACAGTGCTTACTTAATGTCTTCCCTCTTAGTTTTAATATTAGGAAACAGGTGAATTCAGGGACTGTGGAGACTAACTGCCACCAATACATTTTGATATCTTTGTGGATCATGGAGAAGGAGAGCATTGGACTTTCTCCCCCACCAAATAAGCCAGCTCTGTAATGGCAAGTTCCAAAATAATAATAATAATATACTTTATTTGTTATTACCGCTCTTCCGGAATGATCAAAATGCTGTCCCTTTGGTCATCATGTAGATAAATATGGACTTTGAAAATATTTTATTGCCTTCTGTTTTTGTCAATGGTTCTCCATTTTGTTTGATGAAAAGAAAGGAATGCTGTTGTCATTTGTTTAGAAATTATGATAATTTACTGATCTAACATGTAAGACTACTGGCATAGAATGTCTCATTTGTAGCTCCTGAATAATTCTTTCTCAATCTTTCCTCCATTAATTTAATGCCTTATCTCACTATCCAGCATTCTGGCTTGGATCTTGTCTTGTAAGTGCTGGTACTCTTCAAAAACTCACTGTTGATTTCAGGATAGGTATTCCTTAAGAAGACAATGGTGGTGTTTGAGAATCAAAAGCAAGTTAGTGATTGAAGTCTCTAGTTCTTAAAGCTTGGCTAATTGGTTTCCCAATTAGGATCTGTATTAGGTTTGATTAATTTGGCTTCCCAGTAGCAGTATCTGAGTGAGTGTTCATAGTCTTGATGATGTCTTGCTCTCACTCTAGATGGGTTTATTTTAATGATATTTTAAAATGCTTATTCCACTGTTCTCATGGTTCTACCATGCTCAGTTTCTACTCCCAGAAAATGATCCAATCTGATTATTCATTCTACTCATGATGTGGAATTGGAATATTTTTGCAAAGTATTTTTTTAGAACAACTGAAGGTTGGTGAAACATGCGACCGTGTTGTGTCCTGTTGTAGCCTATAAATGAGTGAGAAAGAAATGGATTCAGTGGAGGCATCATTTCTCCATGATCCCAGTTTTGGAAACAAGGCCAGGCAGATCCAATTCTTTAAAATCCTAACAAACCAAGTCCCTGTAACCAACCCCCCCCCAAGATATAACTAAACACAACCACAAAGGGTTCTGGTAATACTAAAAACTAAAAAACTAAGTACGATAGCTACCATCCACAGCCTCTTAAGATAACCTTCCTTATTCAAGTTCTTACGTATTAGACGTAATTGCAACACGCTGGAAGGCTTTGAAAGGGAATCGAACATCACATGCCTCCAGTTCTTGGAGAAAGGGTATCCCTTGAAGGTTATAAAAGAGGCACAAGATAAAGTTCACAGGTTGGATCAAAGGAAACTTCTGTTTGATTCTAGACCTAAGAGAACACCAGATAGAGTGGTCATACCACTCACTTTTAATACACATTCACAGAGGGTTAAAGAAAGCATTATGATGCATTGGTATTTGCTGGAAAATATACCCGGATACAAAAACAGACCGATGTTCGCGTACAGACGTACTCAAAACATCAAGAATATATTAGTACGGGCAGACTTTGATTACCCAGTTATACAAAAAAGTCTGACAGTCAAGGGACATTACATCTGTGGACATTGCTCAGTATGTCGACACAGCAGTAATTTGAAATGTTTTGTTAATACTGCTGATGGTAAAAGCTATGAATTGTATAAATTCTTTACATGTGCGAGCAAAAATGTCATATACATAATTGAATGCCCTTGTAAACTGATCTATGTGGGTATGACCAGCAGAGAGATAAGGACCTGAATTATTGAACACAGAAGTTTTATCAAAAATCAAAAATTGGAAGCCCCATTGGTTAAACACTTTGTGGAGCAACATCACACTTTTGATTCATTCAAATTCTGGTGCATAGATGGGATATCTAATATGAAAAACATAAAACAATTACAAGTATTAGAACTCAAATGGATCCATCGTTTGAATTCTGAATCCCCTGAAAATGTGAATTGGTTAGTTTGAATAATTTTATATCTGTGCCCTATTTGCTTTGTCTTGTGACATGATGGTACAAATATTGGATTTGTAAGGGTTGATGGTACAGGGGAAGTATTTCCTTTATAATTTAGTATTCAGACGGGATATCCGATATGCAACCATAAATACGGGAACTCAAATGAATCCAGTGGTGGGTATTCTAATCCACGTTGACCTCATGTGTGTTGGTGATTTTCAGATTTTTATTGTTACTCCACACCCTGTGCTTTTCCCTAGGATTTGTTCTTGAGTTTTAGCAGGATTAAACTCATTACCAGCACAGCTGGTTATAGAAGACACTCTGAGAGCAGTACAAGCTCATTGCAGCTTTTGAATTCAGCAAAGTCACATTGGTTGCTAAGGTGCTATTATACTTTTTATGTTTTTACAGGCCAGTGAGGAAGACGTAGGTCGAAACGCATCTGGCCTTTTGTTTTATAAATTATTTTGCATATATTGCCAAGTATTTTGGATGTTTTATTCACCCTTAGCATTTTAAATCTTCCAGTGGGGTAATTTTACCCTTTTAGACATTACATTGTTTTTCTGCTCCAGGTTGTTGTTATTCTTTTAAAATCCTATCCATATCCAGCATTGAGGATCCAGGGAAGTGTTTTTAAAGAGGCAAAAACAAGCCAGATGTGTTGGGTTTTTTTTTAATTCTTTTTTTTTTTCTTTTTGTTTAAACCAGCTTTTTTGCATTAATGTGTAGGAGTACACCAATATAGGACTAAATTAGAAAATTCAGTAGCAAAATGGAGCTCAGCTGTTATGTCCATTAGTTTAAATAACAATTATTCTTTTTAAAAAGTGCTCTTTTAAAGCAGGCTGTTTTGGCTGAACAAATGTTAATGGAAGGATTTGTTTTTCTTTCACTATTTAATAAAGTGATTAAAAAGAAGCAGCTGACATTGGGTACTGGTTTAACACTGAACAACTGCCAATAAACTGTTAAAGTTAAAATGTTTAAATTCAAATAGTCGTTGTTGTTCTAGTAAGAGGGTAGACAAATAGTAATAATAGCTAGACTTTTTTTTAAAGCCCACAAATAATTTTAAAAAATCAAGCCAAGAGTGCTTTTCAAAAAGTCATTTTGTTAAACCAACCCAGGTGCCCCTGAGCATACTGTCAGGACCTGGAGTTGTCTGCTAGACTTGGAGACTTTCTCTGGGGCAAATTGTTCCTGTCATGATGTTCTGAGGCAGGAGAAAGTGCTTGCTTCAAATTCAGAACAGTAGGGATTCTTTTGTCTGTATAAAATACTTTTTGTAATGCCTGACTTTCAACCGCATTTGGGACAGCTTTTCAGGGATGTAACAAAGATACAACCAGTAACTTAATGATTTCTTGAGCATTCCTCTGTAGCTTATGCATATTTCTTAGAGAGGCAGTCAGTACACTGAGTAGGAGCTTAGTGTGAAGGAACTGAATGGCCAGCTTCAGGCCTAAGAGCTATTCCTGTAAAGTTCTTCTCTCATCAGCAAGAATGCAGAGACTGAAAATGGGGATCAGGACTGATCTATATAGCCTATGAGAGTTTGGCTATCACAGCATGAGGAAATGGATTCTCTTTGATGTAAAGTCTCTGGAGCATCCATGAAGCACCAGCCTTCTTCTAGGGTACAAATGATTTTGTCTCATTTTGACTTGAATTTGTAATGAATCTGGTCACACTCCAGAATCAGAAAGCATCTGTGGAAGGACATAGGAAGATGCAAGATGTGTGGTTTGAACGAGCTTGAGATTTTGGAGAAATCTAGTTCACAAGACTAGATTTGGAGCTTCTGGTATATAGAAATCTAAAGGAGCTGTGAAGCTCAGTGATTGTCCTAGGTCTGGTATATCTACAGCTAGTGAAGTATCCTCTCTACATCGGTGCCCTGGCTGCTCCTCAAGGGGATGACAAGCTGTGAACATGGCCAATTTTCATCAGATTGTTTCTGGCACACTTCAACTCTTGCTAATGCACATCCACTGCTTTTCACTTATAATGAAAGAATGTATCTCACTTTTCAGATCACTAAACATTTCTTCATTTGAGGCGTTGACCCACCCAGGTAGTTTCAGTGGGGAAAAAAAAATCCTTTTCACAAGGAAAGAGGGTGTGTTTTTTTTTTTATAGCAATGGATAAGTGGAATAGGATTTGACCTGTCAGATTGAGGCGCCAGCACACTGTTTATGCAGTCAGAAAGATTTATTCATAAGTACTTTGTGCTGAAAGCAGTAAAGAAGATGGAAGCAATTGAAGGGGGAAAGGTGTGGCAGATGAAATGGGAGAAGGTTAATGGAAGAAGCATATTTATTTTTTTATAACTCATCCTGTTCACAAAGAGTGTGAGCAGATCACAACCTTGGGGCGGAGAGGGAAATGCTGCTAGGTAAAAACAGATTTGAAAGAAAACAAGTATTTGTTAACCATCTATTAGTTAGTGCCTTAGTCCCCCAACTGGTGATACACTACAAGGTTACTTTCTAGTCTTATGTTGGCTCAGAACAGCAGAACATCTGTCATCTAAATATAACGTTTTTTAAAAAAAAGCCTTAGGGAATCTAATCTACATACATGCTTTGACTAAGCTTGGGCCCCGAGTCTTAAAATATTGAGGACTATTGCCTTAGAAAACCACCACCCTTCCCTTTTTATGTAGTAAGCAAGTTGTGATAA
Source organism: Sceloporus undulatus (assembly GCF_019175285.1). Classification (NCBI taxonomy): domain Eukaryota; kingdom Metazoa; phylum Chordata; class Lepidosauria; order Squamata; family Phrynosomatidae; genus Sceloporus; species Sceloporus undulatus. Next base: position 5,507,675 of record NC_056526.1, on the reverse strand, counting down.
TAGCAAGTACATTTCTATACTGCTTCTCAGTGCACTTAAGCACCCCCTAAGCGATTTACAATGTGTAAGCTAATGGGTTTTTTTACCATTATCTGAGCAGCACAGGTAGTCTTTTTTCCAGGTAACAAAGGGTTAAATGATGTGAGGAGGTTAAGTTATCTTTTAATGGGGCTCAGAATCATGGAGGGTACGAGCAATTGCCCAGTTGCAGAAGCATGAGATTCCTTCTTAGCAGATGTTCTAAAGAGTCTGAGAAAGGACCATGTGGCTAACTCTGAATGAAGTCTCACAAAGGGATACTTGTGCCAGGGGCTTCTGTCCTACTTGAGGAAGCTGGTCAAGGCTGGACGAAAGGGGTCCTGTCTCCTTGCTACCCCTGTAGAAATCAAGGACTACAGATCCCATCTGATCTGTGAGTAGAATAGGAGAATGCATTAGATAGTCATATCAGGGACTTGTTATTATTTTTCTGCCTTGGTCATCTAGTCTATTTTGTAACTGGTAGCTCTTGTGTGTGCCTGAAAGGAATGTGGCTCTTTGTGTAAAGAGGCATCCTTTTGCTGTGGAGATTTCTTACTTCAAATAAAGTCTTTTCCTTTAAAATAGTTCTATCTCTTACACTCCTCTTTCACATGCCCTTGCTTGGTCTTGTCCCCTCAGTAGTGTTGAGGGAAAGACAATCTCTGCAGCGTCAGAGACTGAAAGTGCAAGTGGAATCCCAGCACCAGCCCATTGCTTTGCTATGCAAGGGGAATTCAGATCAATGAGTGGTGACAGTTAGTTAATATAAGTGCTTTCTGGAAGTCCCATTTTGCACAACAAAAACAGGAAAACCTCAGAAGCAATACACAAATAATTACTTGGTAAAATGAAAGGCAATAGGAAAATAGAGAAAACACACTAGAAGCAGATTGATTCAATCAAGAAAGCCACAGTCCTGAGTTTTCAACTCCTGAAGAGGGCAGTTGATGTCTAGGATCTTGGAGGTCTTTCATAATGGGGGTTGCCATAAGTTGAAGTGGACATGTCAGCAAATAACAATGAAAGCAAATTGACATTGTGTATTTCGAAAGGAGACCATGTTTCGTTCTTCCTTCTTTTCCAGCAGTGCAGCCCTGGGATCACATGTGCTCCTCGCTTTGTTGTTGCTTTCATCTGCTCCACACAGCTCTTTTCCTGTCCCCTCCCCAAAAATTGAATTGCCTCTCCCAGAATCCTCTAGGACTGTCAGTTCATCTTTTGCATAGATTGCATCCCCCCTCCCCTGTTGAACATGAAGAAACATGCATTTTTCCTCCCAAAACTGGTGGACAACTGATGCTTGTTTTCAGTTTGCTGCCCAATGTGGTTTGCAAGATCAGTTTTCTTCTAATGACTTTTATATAACACCACTGAGTATCAAGTTCAGTGTCTGCTGTTGCATGGGTTTCAATGGAGGAGTCCAGCACATGCTCACAGTTGTCCCATGAAATCGTGAAGACCTGAAAAGGCTAATTATTAATGAGTGGATCAACTGATTATTTACAAATATACAGTTAAGGCACAGGAAGCTGAGAGAATGCTAAATCTTTAAAATAGCATTAGTTCTCCAAAAAGACCAGATGCAGAAACTGAAGACATTGCCACATGAGCTTTGTTCTCGCAGCAATCATGTTAAGCTAAAAAGAAATGGGAAACATACTGTCTTCAGAGCATCCATTATCACATGTTTTCACAATTGCGCAACTGGGGCTGATGCTGCCATTGCACTCCCCCTTAATCTTGACTCCCTGTCCTATTCCCTACCCAGCATGCCTTTCAGTGTTGTCATGCCCTGCTTCCAGGTGTCAGGCATGTCCTCTGAGTCTGTGGAAGAGGCTGAGAGCCCAGGGGACATGCCAGGACTGTAGCCAGTCCAACAGCCTCTGCAGCCAATAGCAGGACCAAGTTTCCCTCCAACCAAGCCGGACTTGCCAGTGCCTACTCCCACACAGAGATGCCAGGAAAAAGAGTCAACGGTGTTCTATGCAGTTAAGTAGGAAGCACCTGCGAGACCCAGTTGAGCTACAAATAGCCCAGTACCTCCCTCGGTCCACCATGGTTGACAACCATCCTTTGTGCCTGGGAAACGCCTTGCTGTTACCTTGAACCTTGACTGATGCCTGTTGCCTGAAACTTTGTTTGGAGCTGGACTACTCGTTTGAATTTTCCCTTTGAGCCTGCTGTACTGGACTGACTGAAGCCTTGTTATTAACTTGGACTGGATTATATGACCACTGCTTTAGCTACCAAAGACTTGGTAAAACAAATTGCCTTTCTTCCTCTCCCTCAGTGCTTGAAATGCTGAACCCCTGAACCGAGGGCTTGGCTAGCCTCCCAGGGTCCAAACAAGACAAGTATTTTTTTATTTTATTTTCACTTTTTCACACAATTCTGGATAGTAGGGGGAATGAGGACAGGGGGGAAAGCAGGGGACTGACACCAAGTGATTTCTAATATTACAGCTTCCTCGGAGGTGACATTTTGCACCTGAGAACTGAAGCAATTGGGAGGTCGTTGACAAGTTTCCCTTGTCAATGAAAAGAGACACCTAACCACCCTTGGGCATTGGAGGTGTCTTTGTGTGATACAGTATGTATTGCTGAAGCCACTTTTTTCCAGCTCTAATTGCTGTTTAAAAGCCTCATGTCAGGGACGTAGCTAGGATTTTAGGAAGGGGGGGTCCAGACTAAGTGCCACCATTATAATGGGGCTTGGGTGTGGCAGCGCAGCAGCACACACCATTCTTTTTTCTAATGGAAGGGGGGCAGTCTGGACCCAAAGACCCCCCCCCCCTTGGCTACATCCCTGCTCATGTAGTAATCTCCTAAGGCGTTTCTTGCCAAGTTGCTGTCCTGCTGCAGAAAATCAGAACACTTGTCTTGAAACAAACCATCTGGAGGCCCTGCTGGTTGGTGTGACTCACATCCCTTGCTCTTGAACATCAGTTGACCACCAATGTCCATTAATTAAACTACTGCAGAGGAAGGAAGTGTTGCAGGGATACTGTAGTTTGCTTTGGTTTACTGTTATTGACACACATATATATGTATTATAAACATCACGTTATTTTGCAAAGTGTACTTTTTGGGGCCATTGAGGTCTTTGGGGTGCGTTGTGTTGAGCTAGTTTGACCCACTTCAAAATATGTTACTCTGTAGACATTTTTTTAATTTAAGGGAAGAGGATTACTTTGAACATAACACAAGCTGGAATGAAAAGACTGAAATGAGTATTTTTCTATGATTGTGCACTGGAATGTAAGTAGCAATTAAAGAAGACAGAAGAGACGTTCTTTCTGATAAAACCAGAGATGCGATGGCAGGCTGACCTGACACGTTCTCAGGGAGCAGTGGGCAGGATCTTCCTCTTGCTGGCTGGAAAAAAATTAGAGAAAGAAGAAATAAGACAAGTTTAACAAAAGACTTAACATGAACAATGAATCTCATTCGGCAAATATATGAATTCTTTGAAACAGAGCAAGACATTAATAGGAGAAATGCAGAAGCTGAAATAGAGACTGTATCTTTCCCAATGGCTTAATTGTCGAATTATACGTTGTGAGAGGTTGCAGCTGTACACAAAATGGCTCCCATGTCTTGGGAATCCAGCAATTGTATTTTCCTTGCAGTTCCAAGAATCCCTCCAATATTCTCACCCATCCCAGTTCTATATTGGTCTGTGAATTTTTTTTCTTCCCATAAAGAAATTCATACATATTTGTGTTCATATATTTCCTAAAGTATATATTGATCCTAACATACACATCTTTTTATGCATTTTCCCTATTATACCAATTTCTGAACATTTTTGAAACACGTTTGGGTTGCTTTTCTGGATATTTTTTTTCCTTTGATAAAACCCATTGCAAGCTTTGGAAATAGATTTTGGAGTCAAAGTGAGCTTTTTCCAGGTACCAGTATTGGGAAATATGAATGTATACTTTCAGGGGAAATATGCACCTAATGAATTAATTTTCTATCCCTTTCTATTTTGTTCTGTCCCCACTCCCATTAATGGATAATAAACCTTTACTATCCAGTGTGGTGTAGTGGTTTGAGTGTTGGGCCAGGACCCTGGAAGACTGGGTTTCAACCCAATGGGTAACCTTGGGTAAGTCACACACTCTCAGCCTCAAAAGGAATAAAAGGCAATTTGTCTCTAAGCAAATTCTGCCACTAAGCAAATTCCGATCACTTTAAGATCAGAAAGGACATAAAGGCACACAACAACAATAAAATGTTACTGTTTAAAACCAACTGGCAGTCCCAACTGGAGTAGAACCTTAGAAAAAGAAGAGATTTTTCTAAGTTTTGACTCACAATTCAGCATATGATTAAATGGTTTTTATTATTGTTGGGGCTACCAATGGGATTTAGATCTCAGAGTACCCTGATGGCCTGCTTTTTGGTTAATTTTGCTGCCCCTTGCCAATAAGAAACAGTAATTTGATGAAACTTGCACCTAAGATCTATTTTACTACATGTTGCAGAGAGAGCAGTGCTTATGGTTTCATCCAGAAAATTGGATTACTGTGTATACTCGACTATAAGTCGAGAAATTTCTGCCCCAAAATGGCGGCCAAAATCGCGGGTCGACTTATCTACAGGGCAATGTGGTACTTTAACTAAGCCTCTCCCCAGCCGGGCTACCTCTGCAAGAGATAGCCCAGCTGGGGAGATGCTGGCAAGGGTGCGCAGTTGCCCCGCAGCCCTCGCTAGCCTCGACGCCCAGCGAGGGATACAATCGCGTGCCCTGCAGCCTCTCCTCCGCCAGGCTTTCCCCAGAGAAGGGGCCAGGCTGAGGAGACGCTGTGGAGGGCGATCGCCTTCCCCAGAAGCCTCTCTTCGGCGAGGCCCTTTCCCCAGGGAAGGAGCCCCGCCGAAGGGATGCTGGGGAGGGCGATCGCCTTCCCCAAAAGCCTCTCTTCGGTGAGGCTCTTTCCTCAGCGAAGGGGCCTGGCTGAGGAGACTCTGGGGAGGGCGTGCGATCGCCCAAAAGCCTCTCTCTTACTGGGCTTCTTTGGCAAGGAAAGCCCTGTCAAGGAGATGCTGAGGCGAGCATACCCTCGACCTATCCACGGGTCATATGAAAATCCATATTTTTGGCCCCAAAAGTTGACCTCAACTTATACATGAGGTCGACTTGTACATGGGTATATGCGGTAAATATTACATGGGAATGTTGAAAATAGATTAGTAATTTCTTGTTCCTATAGTCTTGAACAGAATGTTTCAGAAGATGTTTTCAGTTGTCTATATTAGAGAAAGAATAGGAGGCTGCCTGCATGCAAACTTTATGTACACTCATTGATTAATGCACATCTTTGGGATCAATTATTTTACATTCGAATTTTTTTATCAACAGGGAATAAATAAATTATGAAGCATTGTGCTTCTGGCATTAGTTGCTACACAGGACTGGTCAAAGGTTGAATGTAGAGTGGGACAGCTGAGCAAGAAGCAATGAAAGTCTTTCCAGGAAGGGATGAAGAATTGCAGCTGGAAATGAACTCCATCCATACCCGATCTGTCATTTTTTGACGCGATCATTTCTTTTTGCTGTAGGTCAGCTGCCATCTTAGTCATAAAGCACATCAATATATTTTGGGGGTAAGCTAGCCCACACCAGACTCCCTGACCTTAGGTCCTCATCTCTCATGTACAGAAGCCTCAGCCTTGGCGGTTATCTTCCATTTATGTCTGTGTGCTCAATAAAGTAATGGGGAAGCCAAAAGCAATGCTATGGCTGCTAAAAGAAATGCAGTAACCAATTACAGTGGGCATAGGAAAGGCATAGGCACAGGGTCAAGCTATAGAAAGGGGTCGGCAATTGGCAGGGGTTAAGGTTCTGCATTGCCCCTGACCCATGGCAGATTAGAGGGCTCAATGGCCACTTGGTTTTTACATTATTTTTTATTTAAAACAATTAAATTAAAATAGACTTCATACTAGGTGGAGAGGCTCAGACAAGGAGATTTTGGCCCTGAGACAGCAGGACCTGAGCAGAACATTTGAGGACAGAGGGGCTTGGAGGTGTCTCACTCATGGGATCGCCATGAGCTGAAGTTGTCTTGAAGGCAGATGACAACAACAAAACTTAAAATGTTCCCACACTTTCTAACACTTGCAGCTAGGGAATTTCAGCATCTTTGTACAATCCCCACTGCCACATTTTTTAGGTTTAGGAGAGGTATGAGTAAATTGATTCCTCATCAACAGCTATTTCCCTATTCCAGAGATCAGTCAAGGCTTCAGTAGGATCACCTGCCAAGACAGCAGGAAACTCCCTAAGAGCCATCAGGAATCCATCTGGATCCATAAGCCTCCTTATCATCCACTTTAAAGTTTTGCAAATCATCTGTGGTGTGATTTTTGTTTTCTTAATGTTCAGCTGTAAACCTTCCTTTGCACTTTTCCCCTTTACTTTCTTCATTAATTGTTACAAGTCTTTGTTGTTTTCTGCTATCAGTAAGTTAACATGAGTAGGAAATGATTTGAAGGCAGACAACAAAAGTGTGGTGTCACTGCTGGTAGTATGTTAGTAGTATGTTAAACAGGTAGTGTGATAAAATGCAGCCTTCCCTTGGACCTCTTGTCATTTGAAAACCATTATGTTTCTTCATATTCTGTCATGATAGTAGCTTCTTGTCCTGAGTATAGGTAATGCATCAAGACAATCAAATATTGTGGCAATAAATACAAGCTGATTTCTGAAATTCCTTGGTACGTTCCATTATCCAATAAGTGTTTGCAATATGAACCCTAGTTCCTTTTCCTTTCCTGAACACAGTTTGGACATCTGGCATTTCTCATTCCATATATGATAAAAGGCTTTGTTGTAGATTTTTTGAGCATCACCTTGATTGCATGGGAGAGTAATGCAATTGTCCTGTGGTTACTGCATTGCCTGATGTCCCCTTTCTTGAGGTCTGAAATGTGTACTGAGCTTTTCCAGTCTGTGGGCCATTGTTTTGTTCTCCATATTTGTTGAGAGATTGTAGTTAGAAGTAGAGTAGATTCTGTCTCTGAAGCAGCTCTATGGGTATGCCCTCTGTTCTTGATAATTTATTTTCCACAAGTCATCTGAGTGCAACATTACTGCTATAAAAAAACAGAATTGTAATGTGATGTGCTTATCCTCACTTCAGTTCATTTTGGTTTTAATAGAGAGTGCTTGGTTCCATATTTTTCATATTTATAAAATATTTCCTGCCTCTGGAAAACCAGTCCTCAGGGAGCACATTTAATCCTATATTCTATAATCAAGTGACCACCCTGGTTGGAGGTTTGTAGAACTTGTTGTACAAACATACACACACAAAACCTTTCCCTAGCTTTAATAGTGGTTAAGAACATCAGCTCTCCCCACTCCTTGCCTAGCCTTCATACATTCAGGGAACAGCACTGAAAATCAGTGAGGGGACAGAGTTGAGTGAGGACCTGGTTGAGATACTTAAAAACAATAAAATAAAAATTCAAGCTTTCTGAGTTTCTCTTCCTTTTAGCTAGCATGTCCTGTTCTGCTCATAATTTGACTCCCAAGTGGAGTGCATCTAGAATGTAGAAGAGGAAAGTGGGGGAACATCCCCCCTAGCCTGTTTTTATGTATCCCAGCTTCCTGAGACTCCTGTTTAACAGCATTCTGTTCATTTTTCAAGATGAACCGCTGTGTTTTGGTCTGGTTATTTTTGGCAGTCAGGGGGTCTATGGATCTACCAAAGTTGCCTAGCCTGATTGAAGACTTAGCACATAAGACACCTGCAATTTTTCAGCTTATGAGTGATGGGGTGGGAGGCGAACTAAAGAGAAACACTGCAAGCTCTAATGCAAGCAAATAGAGATGTGTTCCGAAAGCAATGGTTCACACTGACAGTGATTTGTGAAAGAACAGCAAAGATTGAAAATGTGTCCATTACCTCTTTTTCTAGGCAAAAATACTGCCACTTTTCAAAGATGCGAAAATAATGGTGGTTAGCATGAATCTTATTTCTAAATTTTGAACTACAGATGACAGAACCAGGTGCTTTCTAGAGAGAAGACTTTTCCTCTTCCTCCTCCTCCTTTACTATTGCGTGGACTGTTGTGATACACTAAGGAATACTCATGAACTTTCTGATTGTGTAAGAATCATAGAATCATAGAGTTGGAAGAGACTGTAAGGGCCATCCAGTCCAACCCCATTCTGCCATGCAGGAAATCTCAATCAAACCACCCCTGACAGATGGCCACCCAGACTCTGTTTAAAGACCTCTAAGGAAGGAGACTCCACAATACTCCGAGAAAAGCACCAGCTTTTAGCTGGTATTATGAGAGGAGGTCTACTTGCCTAAGAGCATCTCAGAAACAACTTTGGGACAGGGACTTCCAGATCCAGGGCTAAATCCAGTTACTAGTCCTAAGCAGATCAAACCCAGTGAATCAAATGCTGAATGGTAAGTCAAAACATATTTAAAACCCATTGACTCACTGAGCCATACCTAGCTGAGACTAGCAATTAACTGTTGCTTTCAGAGTTGGCATATCTCTGAACACCAAATGCTCTGGACAACCAATGGGGTTCCTTTGGGTTGATGCTGCAATTGTGGGTTTTCCAGAGGCATATAGCAGGGAGCATGTCTAGAAAGACACTTAGCCTGATCTAGCAGGATTTATCTTATAAGATCCCTCTTTTAATTCATCTCCTGGATGACACATATGCAATCACTTAGATGCTCATCCCAATCATATGTAGGGGATTGTGGAATCACTGAGTGCCACTAAAAACTGGCAATGCATAACTGAAGCAATTAAGAAACCAAAGACAAGTTTTGAAAGAGTAATATGAATACTTCACTAAAAATTAAAATGTGAAACGTTAATCATTTTATGTAAAATGTTTAAATGATAGTAATTAATAGAATTAAATAGAGATTTTGTATACCTAGCAAGTGGGTAACGATCCCGTCAGGTGTTGACTAACACATATGTTATACAATATATATTGTATGATTTCTTAGTGAGTATTGAATCAGTCCAGTGTAATAAGTAATGAGGAGGAACGGAAAAAGACGGACACGGTTATGATTGATTTAGAGGATTTCTGGATATCTGACCAGTGGTTTCCAGTGAAGCAGTAGGGTTCCACAGGGTTCTGTCCTGGGCCCAGTGCTATTCAATATGTTTATCAATGACTTGGAAGACAGAATTGGGGGCATATTTATCAAATTTGCAGATGACACCAAATTAGGAGGAATAGCTAATACTCCAGAGGACAAGATCAAAATTCAAAATGACCTGAATAGACTAGAAAGATGGGCCACAGCTAACAAAATGAACTTCAACAGGGAGAAATGTAAGGTACTGCATTTAGGGCAGAAAAATGAAATGCACAGATATAGGATGGGAGACACCTGGCTGAAGGAGACTATATGTGAAAGGGATCTTGGAGTCCAAGTAGACCACATTGTGATGTAGCAGCCAACAAGGCCAATGCGATTTTTGGCTGCATAAATAGATGTATAGTGTCTAGATCAAGGGAAGTAATAGTGCCACTATATTCTGCTCTGGTCAGGCCCCACCTGGAATATTGTTTCCAGTTCTGGGCACCACAATTTAAAAAGGATGTTGACAAATTGGAGTGTGTCCAAAGGAGGATGACCAAAATGGTGAAGGGTCTGGAAACCATATCCTATGAGGAACGCCTTAGGTAACTGGGGATGTTTAGCCTTGAGAAAAGAAGGTTAAGAGGTGATATGATAGCCCTGTTTAAATACTTGAAGGGATGTCATGTTGAAGAGGGAGCAAGCTTGTTTTCTGCTGCTCCAGGGAACAGGACCTGGAACAATGGATGCAAGCTACAGGAAAAGAGATTCCACTTCAACATTAGGAAGAACTTCCTGACAGTAAGGGCTGTTTGACAATGGAACACACTCCTTCCTCAGAGTGTAGTGGAGTCTCCTTCCTTAGAGGTCTTTAAACAGAGGTTGGATGGCCATCTGTCGGGGATGCTTTGATTGGGAGTTCTGTCATGGCAGGAGGTTGGACTGGATGACCCTTGTGGTCTCTTCCAACTCTATGATTCTATGATTCTAAGTGTAGCAGAGATAAAGCCACATTTCAAGATAAAGAAAGGTCATACATCAAAACAAACATAGAGGAGATTTGAGAATGGAACCAATAAGGGAGAAAGTATGGGAGAAAGGAATAAGAAAATGGAAAGAAATGTGGAAGAGATGCAATCTAGTAGCTGTTTCAGGAGGGATTCAGTTCTGTTCAGTTCTAATATGTTCAAACCTTAGAGTTTACATTGATCAAAAAGGGTGTCTTTCAGTTTTTCTCTGCTAATCTGTCTCCTGATGCTCCAAAGTTTTCAGATACTCCATGCAAAGGAAGTGTTAAAAATATAATTTTGGCTTGATGTTCAAAAATACCAGGCACTCACCAATGGCGAAGGCTGTGGGATGGCCAGATCTTCCTGCATCTAATAAAAACTTGATAAAAATGAGAAAGAAAGTCACAAAACACTTTAAAATATCAGAAATAAAATTTACCTGGCTAATGGATCAGTGGAAATAGTAATGAATGCTCAGGGAAATATTCTTGTTCTTTGCATGGCTCAGGATAGGTGTCGCAAAAATAGAAGGGAAATAGAGTTGGGAGGGCAAAGATTAGTATTGGTTGCAATGTTTTGGTGGAGACACTTAAGAGGTTCCTTAAAATTAATTGGCTTGAAGTAATAGTGTAGAGATCCATTGGATCTATGATTAGGATACTGAAATGATTTGAAAACTCATGTGAAGAGGAAAGTTGACTTGTAACACTTAAACAAGATGCATTCCTTGCCAGACAGGCCCTAACTGGATTCTTTGTTTGAGGGATGCCTCAGTTTAACAGTAAGGATGTAAACAGCTCCCCCAAATCTCCTTATCCTTTGCAAGGAAGGATGTCTCAGCAGATCATGAGATGTGGTGTTTTGTTTGATTTTCCCCCCACCTTAGATGCCCCCTCCAACTTTGGAGAAAATTTCATTTGCGCAAAACTAGTATTTTATTAGAAGGAGATGGATAGTCATGGGAGAAAGAACTGAGAAGAGGATAGGCTTCACTAAGCTGTGAGTTTAGAAGATGAATGGTTGGAGGATCCAAGGGATTCATGGGTTTACAACCAATCAGGCAAGCTTTCCATTTTATGACTGTACTAAATGAATCCTTGATAGCGTGGTTGGTATTGAAACTTGTGATATCCCCAACCATCTTAGGGGTGTGCATATTTCTTGGCTTATCAGGTTATCTGTGCTGCCTCCTTGTGTCCAGGTTGAACCATTACTTCCCTTGCTGTGCTGTGTGGTGCGTCTTCCAGGTAACAAAGTGTTACCTCAAGTACAGAGAGTTCTGCTGCTACTTGCAATGCTGTTTTGTTTTCTTTGAGTAATTTACTCTTTTGGCTGCTTGGAGGCTGTACTTGCCCAAACCTCTATGTTTGTGTGTGTTTTCAAGCAGTTGAAAGAGCTATGTTTTTACTCACTAGAGAGAAATTGCTGTCACATCAGTAAATAGGGAATGCTCATGGCTGCCAGCCTCATTAGATGGCGGAAGACAATAAATTTAGAGACTCCCTTGTGGGTCGGAAACATCTTTTTAAAATGGGCAAGTAATTATAGAAAACAGAGACAAGTTAATGTGGGCTTGCTACCTACTCATTTTTCCATCAGTTCTAATCACCATTGTCTCTGCAGAGAATCCAGCCTGCAAGGTATCTCCCCACCCACCAAGGAAGATAGTGATAAAAATAAATTAACCATAGCTGAGCTAGATAATGAGATAACTCTTCAATGGGCTGTTTTTTAATGGCACGTATACGTTCTGTTAATATTAGGGATGTAAATCTTTTCTTGACTCTGTTTTGCATGTGAGAATGAGAAACTGCAAAACTCTTCTTGGCGAAAAAGGTGAGATATTTTCTCTTGTCTTGAGAGAATTTTTGAGTTTATGAGAGAGATTTTTGTGCAGTTGTACTAATTGGGCAAAATGTGCGGCTAAGTTACAAATAGTGTGTATCTGGGTTTTTAGAAACTAGAGGGGTTGAATGGGTTTTTATCAACCAACCTGTCTTCCTGTGTTTGTTTTGTGTGTGTGCTTACGTGTACTAGGCTTTAGGAGGAGAATACAGAGTCATTTTGCCTAGACATTTCTGTCGAAATTACTGAAACCTTGATGAAAAGTAAAATAGTCCCAGTCTTGTTATCACACTAGAAGCAAGAACTGTGTGTGTGTGTGTGTGAGAGAGAGAGAGATGGCTGTGTCTTTTAGATGTATTGCAAGAGTTTCTTGAATGTGTTGAGACAGCCTCTTTCTGCCAGGAAAAAGAAATGTAATTTTGATTCACATTCCTTATAAATAAATGTCCCATGTTAGGCATGAATGATATTCAGTGAGAGACTTCAGAATGTTTTGTGGCCTGGTTGTGTGTGTGTGTGTGTAAATATATATATAAATCATAGAGTGGGAAGAGACCACAAGGGCCATCCAGTCCAACCCCCTGCCATGCAGGAAAACCAGATCAAAGCATCTCCGACAGATGGCCATCCAGCCTCCGTTTGAAGACCTCCAAGGGAGGGAGACTCCACTACACTCCGAGGAAGAAGTGTGTTTCACTGTCGAACAGCTCTTACTCTCAGGAAGTTTCTCCTAATGTTGAGCTGGAATCTCTTTTCCTGCAGCTTGCATCCATTGCTCTGGGTCCTAGTCTCTGGAGCAGCAGAAAACAAGCTTGCTCCCTCCTCAATATGACATCCCTTCAAATATTTAAACAGGGCTATCATATCACCTCTTAACCTTCTTTTCTCCAGGCTAAACATACCCAGCTCCCTAAGGCGTTCCTCGTAGGGTATGGTTTCCAGACTCACCTTTTAGTCACCCTCCTTTGGACATCGCCCAGTTTCTCAATGTCCTTTTTGAATTGTGGCGCCCAAACTGGACACAATATTCCAGGTGGCGCCTGACCAGAGCAGAATACAGTGGCACTATTACTTCTCTTGATCTAGACACTATACTTCTATTGATGCAGCCTAAAATTGTATTGGCCTTGTTAGCTGCCGCATCGCACTGTTGACTCATGGTCAACTTGTGGTCTACTTGGACTCCTAGATCCCTTTCACATGTTGTCTCCTTAAGTCAGGTGTCCCCCATCCTATATCTGTGCATTTCATTTTTTCGCCCCAAGTACAGTACCTTACATTTCTCCCTGTTGAAGTTCATTTTGTTAGCTGTGGCCCAGCTTTCTAGTGTATTCAGGTCATTTTGAATTTTGATCTTGTCCTCTGGAGTATTAGCTATTCCTCCTAATTTGGTGTCATCTGCAAATATATATATATACACACACGCGCATATATTGGTCTGGGTTTGATGAAGGGAAATGTCCTGCCTTGAAGGCCATCAGAGGCAAAGTACCAAGCAAAGTCTATGAGAGATGTGACAGAAGCAGCCTCAGTCGTGTACACGAACTTAGCAGCCAGTTATAATTTTCAGAAACCTAGTCCAGGTAGAGCAATAAATCCAAGGCATCAGTCCAATGGAATATCTGGTAGTGTGAACACTGATCAGCTTACAATGCAGGGTCCAATGTTCTTCAGAAATATAAGGAATGCAACCCTTCCTGTGGATCAGTGGTTTATTTGGAGGGATCCCCTTTCTAACAGGATGATTTATATTCTTAACTAAAGCAATTAAATCCTATGATATACAAAATATACAGAACTATGTAGTATTTCTTTGTATACTTTAATATGTCACAAATGGTATTTTGCATATTTCTGACTGCAGTAATGGGCACGGGGAAGCACTTCAGTGTGGCATGGCTACTCTGTCACCAACTGGTGGAAATCTTGTTCAGCAATGTCTCTGCTTTCTGCTATTTCAGCCACTATCTGCTTATGGATTTCCAACACATCATTGCAATCCAGACTTTTGTGTATCTTTTCTTAGAAAATGGAAAGTTATGGCCTGGTACAGACTGGCCAAAAAGGGCGATCTGCCGGCACCTTGTTTTGCTGCGCAAGGAAGATGCAGCGGACAAACCACGTGGCTGCCTCACGCAGCAAAAAGAACCCACAAAAAGCAAGTTCTTTTTACAGCGCCATAATGATGCCGCAGTGTGCCAGTGGCGCACTCGCAACGTCATTATGGCGCCATGATGTGCAGACGCTAAGCGTCCGTCGCATCATGATGGTGGCACCCATCTGTACAGGACGCAGCCATTTTGACGCCATCATCATGTGCTAGGATTGAGGCACGTGTGGGTGGAGCGCCCTCGACCAACCCCTAGCACGTGACAAGGGCGCCTCATAGGTCCGTCTGTACCAGGCCTATGATTCATTCTGCAATCTGTGCCATACTGTGGAAGTTTTCTGTTCTCCTTTGGAGTCAAGGCATGGACATAGTAGTTTATGGTAAATTATTTCACCAAACTCCATTTAACATCATCAGAAATTTAGTAATTTATATGCTATGGTAATAAATGTCTAAGTTTGTCTGCAGTTTTTTGTTTGAAGGGACAGCGATACAGGCCAGCTACTGTAGGAGACCTCCTAGTGAGTAGCCTTGCTCAGACAACACATCATTTATCTATGTAAAAAAAAGGTTTGTAAAAAGGTTTATCCTTCCACTCTGAAACTAAACTGAAGACTTTGTGATTCAGTTATAAAGCCCTATCTCAAATTCTACCCTTTATCACAAAGAGGAACCTGCATGAAAAGAAAAGCTTCTTTTCAGAGCTTAGCATTTCTCTGTCTCTCCAGATGAAACTTGTGCCAGGATCATTGGTGGTGGCACCCATATGCTTGCTGTGTGGCTTTTGGAGATGAGTGTACTGACCCAGTACTGGAACTAGGTTTGGATACTTCAATCATTGATCCAGACTCAGAAGAGTTAGGCTTGGGGTTTCCAACAATTTTTACTTAGAGATCTCGAATTCCTCAGTTGTGTTTGCACCCAGTTCTGCCCTTGTTGACACCACTGGGTTCTTAGCTTCTGACTGCCTTGGTCAGTGCTGAACAAAGAAGTCATGACATTATGCCTTTTCCTAACTGCAGATTAGCTCATTGGTAGTATAGTAAAGCACTATTGGTGTGTGTATGTGTGTGTTTATCCTGATTTGTTGGGCTCTTGGGTTCACAATGGTAATTTAAAAGCAATAGCAAAGAACGTAACACAAGTAAATAAATTTCAAATAACAGAGGCATCTGAAACAAGCAGCGCTTAATCTCTCTTTACCTCATCTCCCATATGGCACCCTGAATAAATAGCAAGGTCTATCAAGGACTTGGTAGTTGTATTCTGAATTGAAGATCCTGCATTGAGCAGAAGGTTATACTAGGTGAACTCCTAGGTACCTTTCATTGCTGTGAGCCTAGGTGTATGGGTCCTGGTGGTTAGGCCATCCCATATTAAAGCTAGCATTTTGAATCAAATCAGGAATTTAAGTAGTAGCCAGCCAGCCAGAATTGCATGAGGGGGAGGCAAAAATGGCCTTGTGGGCCTCACTTTCCCCACACTGGTTAAAATGGAGACAATATTATACATCTTCAGTCATGTGGAGTATACTCAGATATGTCATAGATTGAACCTTTGATGGAAAATAGTTTCAAAACAGAGGAGCAGGTACCAAAAATGGGTCAGTGTGAGGCCTATGGCTTGCATTTTAAGCACCCAACATTCTCTCAAGAGGCAGATCTTGGCTTACTGCAGAATATGAAAGGATGTGGGGTGGGTAGCGATAAGCAAAAAGTGTACTTGGCCTAAGCCATTTAGGACTTCACTTGTCCCTTTGAATTGTCTAAAACTTTCTAGGAAATTGTAGCAGCACCTACAGAATTACCCTTCTTTAAATCCCAGGCATCTCTTCTCACGAGTTTTATTCTTGGCTTTGAGGCCTTATGCTGAACTCTAGGATTGTTTTCCCTTTAGTCCCCAGTCACTGTTTGAGACACCACATTTTGTGGCTTAACTCTGCTGTGATGAAGCAGCAGTTCTTTGTAAGGCATGGGATGTGAACCGCATCTACAGAATCAATGCTGGCAGAAATGGGAATATCCCATCTCTGCCATATACTCGTCTCTATTTGTTGGTTTTAAGGCTGGGAAAGTTTCATTATATAATGCCTCTGGGATTCGGGAAGAATAATACATGTTGGTTCAAATAGCTTAGTCTAGTGTTCTTCTCTTTGCCTTTCTGTCTCTGCTCTGCTAATGATTTGGTTCTTTTCAGTTGTTTGAAAAGTTCTTTGCAGCTACATCTGTCAGACTAGATGTAATACTGGGTAAAGGATAAAGTGGAAAAAATGTAAAGAGAACAGAACTGTCTTATCGCACATATAAGTACTAGCCCTTTTCCCTCTATGTGCACTTTAATTATCCTTTTACTTTATCCTGCTTCACCTAGTCCTTTCCTGCTGTACAAATGCCCATGAGTATAAGAGCAGATAATTCCTTCAAAATGTTGCTATCAATAAGGTCAGAGCAAGTGAGAAAAATCTAGTGGGGGTGCTGATTTGAGTTCAACTCTTTGGAACATCATTGGAAGTAAAATGAGCATAGCAGAATGTATTGTGTGTACTCATGTATAAGTCTAGAAGATAGACCCCCAAATACCTGGGTCGACTTACCCACAGGTCACTGTAAGTACTATACCTTACCTTTTATCAAAATAGGAACCATCCCCTTCTCTGAATAGTGTGGCAAAAGGTGAGAGCTTAGTCAATTTCAGGAGAAACTAAAAGAAGCACCGACCACCTCTACTATTTCTGCCACAGAATCACATCTGACCTTTTTGAATATCTGGGTGGGAAAATAGCGGTGTACTTTGGCATTATCTTCCTTCCTTTCATCCTTTACATCCTTTCTCACATGCTCCTAAGTTTTACCCTTGACTTATACATGGGTTGTATCAAAATCCTTAATTTTGGGCTCAAAACCTGTCTCCAACTTACACATGAGGTCGACTTATAGCCAAATTTCTTCTTCGTGGTCTCTGCGATGAGTAGACTGAATACAAAGCTAAAGCACTCCTGAAAGATGCCTGTCCAATTCTGTTTAAAGACCTCAAATTTTAAAAAGGTGGTGGTAGGGAAGAGTCCACCACCATCTGAGGTTCTTCGAAATGTCCAGGTAGAATATTTTTTTCTTGTACAGTTGGCCCTTCCCTTACGTGGAGGATCCGTTCCGGACCCCAATGCATAAGGGAAATACTGCGTAAAGTCAAGCCCCATTAGAAACAATGGGGCTCATTTCTGTGGCGTGCACCTGGTGCACGCCCTATTGTTTCTTCTGGCGCAGCATCCAGCATATACTGGAAGCCACGTATAGCATACCCATACAGCACAACCTTTAATATATTTGAAGGGATGTCATGTAGAAGATTGGGCAAGATTTTTTTTCTGCTCCTTCAGAGACTAGTACACGAACCAATTCATATTTAAACGTGGCTGTCATGTCATGGCTATCTTACCCAGCTGTCTAAGCTGTCCCTTCCAGGGCTTGAAGAAGCAGCCTCCCTCTTCTTGTCTGCCTCATGCTTTAAGTAGATTGGAGGTCACTGCTGTTATTAAAAGTCCCTCCAGCCAAGCCAAGGACTTCTTAATTGTGGTGCCCAACCTGTGGAACTTCCTGCCTTAGGTTGCCTTTTGGCAAATTTACTGCCCCTTTCATAAATGCTAATATACAATTCCCCCTAGGAAGGCTTCCAAGAGACAACATAGTGTAGTGATTTGAATGTTGGACTATGAGTCTGAAGACCAGGGTTCAAATCCCCTCTCAGCCAAGGAAACCCACTGCGTAGGCAATTCATACTCTCTCCCAATGAGTCACAATGAATTAGTCTCCATGTATGCAGCTCTTACTGTTTCTACCAATGCATCTTCAGGAATCTGGCTGGCCCAAAGCCTGCTTCCTTAATTTTGTCAGGTCCTGAGATTTCACTGATAGTTGAGCATTTAGGCCTCACATACACTCATGCAGGCAGAGGCTTTATTGTGTGCCTTCAAGTCATTTCCAACTGAGTCTACAGGACCTGGGCAGAGTGACAGAGAATAGGGGAGCTTGGAAACATGTCATTCACAGGCTCACCATCAGTCGAGCGCATAGAATCATAGAATCATGAATCATAGAGGTCGACTCAAAGGCAGCTAACAACAATAAAAAGTGAACCTATAATGGGCTTTTCTTGGCACGTTTTGTTCAGAAGGGGCTCAGATAGTGTGGCATGCCCCAGGCCACCCAGGGAGTTTCCATGGCTGACCAGGAATTCAGACCCTTGCCTCCAAAGTCATAGTCCACACTCAAACCACTGCACCATGCTGGCTGTGTCTGTGCACCAAATGCACAAACAACTTGAAAATGTTATGTTGTCACTCACAATAATTGTGCAGCTTTTGTGCTTTCACCTTTTGCACCACAGACTCCTGTGATGCTCTGGTCTGAATAAAGCAATGCAGATAATTTACTGCTTCCTGTCAGGCTGGCATCTGTGTCTTTAAATGGCTGGTCTGTTTAATTGCACAGAACAAGGACCGTAGGCAAGGCTGCACACACCACCTTGAATCTAATGACAACGGTGTTTTGCCTAATCCCATTATGGGACCCGCAGTATCATTAGATGCAAGTGGCGCTGTTTAGCTTCACTTGATAAGTTGATGAAAGGAGGGCTGGCAAAAGGGCTCCCTGATGCAGAAATGCACTTACACTTTTGCTGTAATGGAGCATGTTTGGAAACATTATAATCCGCTTAACGGTGGCATTTTAGTAGCCCAGTGTTGTGCTTTTCATAGCAGAGTACAAATGACAAAAGAAGTGTGGGGTGGAGCAGAAAGGCTTCTTTTGAAAAGGCAAAAAAGAAAAGAGAAAGAAAATGGCTAGCTGATGTTCTGCAATTTCACACATAGATATTTCCCCTACCTTTAGTGGTGTCCTTGTGGATCTCTTTGGTGTGAGCTCCCCCCTCTGGCATTAGTTTCTTATTTTTTAAAAAAGCATCTGGGAAGGCAAGAAAATATTTCTCTATCTAGCCAGTGTGAATTGGAGAGTGGACATTTGTTTATAGCTGGTTGATGTGCCATACCCAAAGATAAACGGTAGCCGTCAAAAGCTCCCTGGCAATCGGGAGAGAAGTAGTGATGGGCAAAATGTTTTCCAGATCCTAAAGTTAAAACGTCTTGGTGAAAAACTTGGGAAAAGGGGAGGAGAGGGCTCAGGCTTGTACATAACATGCATTAGTACGGTCCATAGTATCTTAGAAGATATCTTAAACTGAATTAGGTATCATCTTGTCTTGTTGTTGTGTGGCTTCAAGTCATTTCTTTCTTACGACAACTCTTAAGTTGAATCTATTGTGGAGTTACCTTGGCAGAATTTGTTCAGTGGGGTTTGCCCTTGTCTTCCTCTGAGATTGTGAGAGTGTCACTTGCCTGAGATCACTCAATGGGTTTCCATGGCTGAACAGGGATTCAACCCTGGTCTCCCAGTGTCCTAATCCAATACTCAAACCACTACACCACGCCGGCTCTCTATGATCTTGTTGGGGGTGGGTGGGCAAATACTATGAATCATTGATTTGATCAGGCTTGATTTGTCCGGATTTATACCCCACACTTCTCCTTCCCCCCAAATGGGAATCCAAGCAGCTAACAATAACATTACATTAAAACAGGCACTATTAAAATATAATTAATATAATTAAATAGTCCAAACTACACTCATCCCTCCACATTCGCTGAGGTTAGGGGCACAGGACCCCTGTGAATGTGGAAAAATCGCAAATAATAAAACACTAGGTTTTTACCTGACAGAACACCTCTCTAGGAATCCTCATATCCTCCAGTGTGAATCTGAAATTTTACTTTCTCTCCGCTTGCGGAGGGAGATGATGTCAGCAGTAGCAATGGGTCCTGAAATCTTTGAGTGACCTGTATCCAGAATGCATTGCATTTGGGGAAGGAGGTTCTGAGAGGTTAAATGCTTTATGAAGGGTAGCTTGGGTCATCTGTTCCACAGTCCAGGCAGTTATCCAGGTGACTCTTCCCAGAGTACCTTGCTTCCAAGGACCACCATCCCAGGAACCATATGTTAAAAGAACAGGCAGCTTTGAGTTGACAGCCTTTTCTTACCATCCTCAACTTTCCACAGCTATAGCCACAGCCTTTTAAAAAAAATCTGCCACTGCCACAGTTAGGCCAGTGAAGGAATGCAACAGGGTCTCATCCAAATTATTTAATAGGAAAAACCATTGCACACATATGGGATAGCTTGCAGGAAGTCCATGTGAACTACCTGGCTTGATGGCAGTACAATGAAGTTGTAAGCCTTGTGGTGTGGGAGCTCTAGGTTGGCTCAGTAAGAGAATGCCGTCCATTTTTAAAATCTATTTTAATTTTTAATTTTAATTTTAATGTATTATTTCTATCCCGCCTTTCACCCAAAAAGGGACACAAGGCAGAGCAGAATGTAAAACACATTTAAACATGTTTAAAAACAATTAAAATAACCTAATTAAAAACACTAGAAGGTTAAAATTTAAAACAAACAAAAGTTAAAAACATAATTTAACCCCCCCCCCCCTAAAACCAAGCTTGTATCATTTTAAAAAGCTTGCTTGAATAAAAATATTTCTGCTTGCCGGCAAAAGGCCAGCAGGGAGGGGGCCAACATGGCCTCCCATGGAAGGGCATTCCAGAGAAGGCTCTTCTCAGTGTCCTCACTAGACGAGCCTGGGATGGTGGCAGGACCAGGAGAAAGCCTTCTCCTGAGGATCTTAGGACTCTAGCTGGTTCGTATGGGGAGATACAGTTTCTCAAATAGTCTGGCCCTAAAACGTATAGGGCTTTATAGGTCATGATCAGCACTTTGAGGTGTAATGATACTGCTGTCTTTTGCTTTGGCTAGGTCTCACATGGAGTACAGTGTCCAGTTTCAGGTGCAGTTTGAGAATGATGTTGATATACTGTAATGTGTCCAGAGAAAGGTTACAAAGATGATGAGGAGCCTAGAAACCAAGTCTTGTGGGACAGGATGAAGGAGCTGGCTACATGAAGCCTGAGGATGAGGCTAAGCACAACAAAAAGAGACTGTTCGGGGTACTTTGATATCTCCTTCCAAGTACTTGAAGGGCTGCCTTGTTGATGATAAATCAAACTTGTTTTGTATCATTCCAGAGGATTAGACCAGTTGGTTCAAATTACTGAAGAAGGACTAAACATTAGGAAGTCTTACTAATAGTGCAAGTTGTTGAGAGTAGAACAGACTTGTTTTTTGTGGGTTTTTCGGGCTATGTGGCCATATTCCAGAAAAGTTTCTTCCTGATGTTTCGCCAGCATCTGTGGCTGGCATCTTCAGAGAACAGACTTGCTTTAGTTATTAGTGACTTCTTGTTCGTTAGATATTTTTTTAAGTATTAAAGGGATTGTTGCTAACCAGGAACGTTGCAGTGGAACTTCTGCATTGACTAAAGTGCTTTAATAAGTGACTTCATGAACCTTTTAGCTCTATTAATCTACTACTAATACTGCTGTTAGTCACTTTCTGTGTGTTCTGTTCTTTGTCCCAGAACTGGGATTCAAGGCATCTTAAAAATTATATAAATTATATATCTGTCTAGTGAGCCAAATTTACTACATTTACTAAATTTGCAGATTTAATGGTACTGTAGTATCTTGGGATGTTTGCTCAACCTTTTTCAAGACACTTTAATTCTCATTCATGGAAAGGCAGGATATACGTTTTCTGCATTAAAGAAAATAACATCTGAGCCCTGGTGTCTCAGTTTTTGGTCTAGCCCTCTCTTAACTGAACTCCTCCAGCTCTCCTTTATGTAGCTCTTATTTTTAAATCTTCTGCAAAATTTGTTTCTGGGTTTGTACTGCGTATTTCATTTCTTTCAAAATTCAAAGTGACTGTATTAAAGAACATGTTATCTAAAGATGCTTCTGCAAATCCACTGGCTATTCAGCTTGCCTTGTATTGTTTACTTGCCCTTGGATTGAGCAATACCATTGTAGCTTTTATACTTCCCCGGAGATTTGGTTTCAAGCTGCATCATGTATTGTTACTTTCCTGCTGTAGTTGAACCCTCTTGTTCACTGGCCAGCAGCAGGACATTATTCTTCTGTATATCAGCATAGAATTGGCCTTTTCTAGTCTTCTCCCCCCCCCTCCCTAAAATAGCAAAGTGGTTTATATTCTCAATTACTACTACTTTGCCAAGGACTGCTTTAGAAGATCAGATTTCCCATGAGCCCCATATGGAATCTGAACCAACCTCCAGGTGGAAAATTTGAGGACTCATTCATTGCAGCTTTAACAGATTAAACCGGGCTGGAGGAATTTTGATCCAACGTTCTTTGGTGACATTATAAGTAATAACTGAATGCATAGCATTTTTTCTGTTTTGTATATTCTAGACTGGGATATAAAAACATGTCTTTTTCAAGCTACGGTATGAGAGGATGAAAGATAAACAGGAGACTGTTCATCCCAGTATTTCTGTTTAGACACAGAGCAGCTGTCGTCATCGTTATTTTTATCATCATCATCATCATCGTCGTCGTTGTCTAGTTAAGTGCTGTCAGTTGATAGTTAGCTAAGAGTTTATGTATATATTTATGCTTTTTTTACTTTCTGTAAGGCATCAGAATGTGGGACTAATGTAGTAGGATCTGGGTGGTCTTGACTGTGGAAGAAGCAGTTGCTGACCTATTGTCAGCAGTGCTGTAGCATTAGTACCAAAGATGGCCACAGAGTGGTATCACAACTACCAGCCCAGCAGGGCTCAGGTGAGACAAAGAACCAGTAGGAACCCCTTTGGTCCTGTTGAAATGTTCGTCTTGTTTTGGTTCAGATCCAGGCTGAATAGGTTTTGGGATGCCTAGCTTTCCCTGACCCCAGTCATTTGCTTTGACACCACCAGTCCTGAGCATAGGAATTGATACATACTGGGCTTATTCCATTTCCTCTTTTCTGCCATCCCTTTCTTCGTCTCCCTAAATCACAAACATCAAGTAAAGCTATTCCTTCTTCTGAAGGATACCAACTCAGTGTTGATTCATAACGGCAGAGTCCTTTTTTCTCCCAAACTGTTGTAGAGCTAATTTTATCGTTTTCAGCTATTAATTCAGTACCGCCCAGTAGTAGTAACTACCTTGAAAGCGTCTCTCTCCTCCCCAGTTTTTTTAGAAAGACTTTCTTGTATTTTGATGGTAACTGATGAGAGAGTTCTCCAAGGAGCATAAATCCTTTCTAAATCAGATTTATGAAGGCTCTTGATTTATTCATCACCATGCCATGCACAGATTCCAAAAAGACAATAAATTTAATAAAGCCTCACTTGTTGCAGATTTTGTTATACTTGGAAAATGGGCATCCCGCCTTATCTCCTTCCTGTGGCAGGCAAAGATGTTTTTATCCAAGCATTAAGCCTTGGCATTAAGCTGGTCCGCTACTGGAGCAAACCCTAAGCCATGGGTGCTTGCTATGTGTTTGACTGTTGTGTTGTAATTAGAATCATATCATCTTAGAGTTGGAAGGGACCACTATATCCTGTCATCCTAAATATCAGGATTTAAAGTACTCCTAAAAGATACCCATCCAACGTCAATTGAAAGGCTTCCAAAGAAGTAGAGTCTACAACCCTCTGAAGCAGTCGATTCCTCTATCAAATAGCTTTTACAATAAAAAAGAAAAAAAGTTCTTTCCAACGTTTAGGTGAAGTCTCTTTTGTTGTATTCTGGATCCATTGGTTTGTGTTCCAGTCTCTGGAAAAAGAAAACAAGCTCGCTCCATCTTCTACATGAAATCCCTTCCATTGTGTTTTTAATTTGTTTTTATGTTTAAATCAAGATTTTGTTTTTTGTCTCTCATTTGTTATCGCTTGATGCCTGGTGCTCCAGTTCTGGAGAAAAGTTGCATTATAAATGAAATGTACAGCAAATGCCAACAACATTCCTGCATTGTAAAAAACAAGCAAGCTACCTGTTTTGGTACTTGGTTGAAGGAGTGGAAAGGCTGTGTGGTGGCAAGGGGTTTCCAAGTGCAATCTGTTGCTTATGAGAAAGGAAAATATTTTTAAGGGTAGGCAGAGAGAAGGAGAATCCCAAGGCGCTTCCTTCCCTTCCTCCTTGCCACTGGAATATTACACATTTTTACTCAAGTGCCTGATTAAATTTGACATTTGAAAATAGAACTTTATGCAGAAATGAGTACTGTACTTCTGAGCATTTTAATTAAGATGTTTAGTTCCTGCTGGAGTCTGATACTTCTCTATGCTCTTCCACCTTTCCCCCCTCCACCGGTTTTAAGGGTGATACATCTTCAACTTCTGAAATTTCCGAAACCTGTACTTAACCTTTAATCGTCGTTCCATTTACATAGGAGTCTGATTAACAACTTTTTAAAGTTCAGGAGCTTGGAGTAAATGCAACTAAGCCCCTTTTTTGGGGGAATCTGTTATTAAGCAGTGGCATTTAATGAAGACGAAGGGCATATACTGTTACTATCTCGACTCTAGTGGGGTGTCTTAAGCAATTAGTTGAAAGGAGAAATAACATGAAACATTCTGTATTATCGAAGAGTTAACATGCCTGGTATTTAAACAGTCTATTATCTTCCTCCTTTCCTTCCTTCCTCCCGCTCCCCCTCCTTCTGGGTTTGTAAGTACTAGCATCTGAATGATACACTTCTCTGCAGAATACTTTGGCACAAGACATTATAATGAAATATGTCCCATGTGTTTACCAGGATGTTATTTTCTGTAGCATCATCTTCATAGCAAATGGAAAGGGGTCCCTAGGGGACACACAAACTCTACCCCTTCACCATTTAGGCAGATTACAAGTGACCATTGATTCATCCTCTTCTTTTTGGAATACTTTTTTTTTTGGGGGGGGTGTCATTTCTTATGGTTCTTTAGGTACATCATGTAGCAGAAAAGCAGCTTTGCCTATGAGTATACAAGGTCCTTTCTTCTTAATGAACACATGCCAAATAAACAGAATTTGAGGGCTTGTATGCTATCTAGTTCAACCCTTTACATGATTTATGAGATTCAGAACCGAAAATTTCTAGCATTTCAAGTTCAGATCCATAATTTGGAAGTTCCTTGTATCAGATTCAGCCATTGGACTGTTTAATTTAGGATGGTGTACACGGCCTGGCATAAGGTCTCCATGACCTTAAGAGGTCATTTCCAGCCCTGTTTCTTGTGATTCCAGGAATCAAGTCATAGAGTTGGAAGAGACTTTGAAATCTGTCAAGATCCATTTGAATCTTGATTCTGTCTTGTACAGTGTTTAGTTAACTCTCCAGGCTTTGCGTCATCTGGAGATTTGGCAAATGTCCCCAGTTATACTCTTAGCCAAGCCTTTTATAAAACGTTGAACAGCATTGAACTCAGGAGAGAGCAGTCTGGTGCTTCATGAGAAGACCACATTCCAAGATACTACAGAGCCATTAAAGGAGCACTTGTTGGGTACAGTTTCTCAGCCTCCTGTGGATCCATATAATAGCAGTAGTATCCAAAACCACATTTATTAATAAGTTTTACTGTGGGAAATCTGGCCAGTTGTTTTGTTGATATCAAAATATACTACATCCACATGTTCCCCGGATCTATTAGATTAAAAACCCTTTCAGAAAAGGAGATAAGTATGGTATGTTGTGATTTTTTTAAAAAATGAAACCATGCTGGCTCTTAGTATTAACAGTACTTATAGACTGACAGTCTGCTATCGAACTTTGCCTGGTATCCATGTGAGGCTGAGGTCTGGTTTTCTGGTTCCTCCCTTTCCTCCCTTTTTGAAACTGGGGACAGTTGTTCATCTCCTGCTTGTAGTGTCTTCCCTTGCGCTCCACTTATGGTGGCCTTTCATGATGAAAAACATCATGTAGCATCATTGTACCTATGGCTGCAGTGATGATGCAGTGAGACTATTTTCTTGAATGCTGTCTTTGCAGTGGCTGATGGCTATTAGCAATAAAATATTCTGGAAGTTGGAAGTTGAATGCTTTCACTTGAAAGGAACATCTCAAACACCAAAAATTAGCATGTGAGGGAGAACTCTTCTTCCTCCCTCCTTCCTTCAGATTCTATTTGGCTGTCTCTCACTTTACAGTTTTACTTTCATGCTTAAGATGTTGGGGGAGGGACATGCACCCAAACCATCAATGACTATGTACAAAATATCCCTGTAGAATCTGAAGGCATGTTGTGGGTTTGTAGTCTAGCCCTCTTGCTGTCCTATGAGATGGCATCATCCAAAACATAAGAAGAGAAGATGGGAAATACTGTACTGCTGCTAAACAGCTTTACAGTGTGTGTGTGTTTAGAGAGGTGTGTGTGTGTGTAGGAGGAATACAGCTAAATGTTTTTCAGCTAGGGAATAATTTCAATTAATGCCTCATTCAGAAAAAGAAATCTGCAAAAATCTGTGTCTGGCATTGACTTGACAGGAGAGGAAAGCTTATTCAAACCTGTATAGAATCATATTTAGGGGAAAGAAGACTAGCAACGGTTGGTGGCAACTTGTTCCACCCTGAACTTCCTGTTGCTTGTCTTTGGACAAATTATGGATAGAAGATATTGTAGCCATCACTATGTCAGTTTGTCATAGTCATTTTTTTTAAATAGAAGGAGGAAAAGGGGGCATTCCTGGATGCCTACTATCTCCCCTTCCCACCATTGCAGAACTCCTTTGCACAGCAGACCTGCTGAATCATGGCATACATGGGATTTCCCAGCACTTGTAGTATCAGCGTAGGACATTATTGTGCATGAACTATGTTCATGTGTGGGGGTTGGCATTAAGAATTCATCTGGTACTTAATTTGGTGGCTTTTAAAAAAAGATTGAAATGTATTTAACGTTCAGCTTTTATTTAAAAAACCTGTAATAGATTATTTGTTCTTTTACATATCTATGGGGGAGATGGTTGATTTTTTAAAAAATGCTTTAAAAGTCCCTGTGCTTTTCTTTTCATCTCTGCCTCCAACTGCTTTTAAAGTGTTTGCGACCAAAACTACAAAGGACACTTCGTAATTAATTATTGTACTCATGGGTGGCATTTCTTAAGAGATGTGCAGTTGGTAATACACTTGAAGGGATGTTTTGATGGAGAAGGCTTTGAAGAGTGACAGCTGACAGATGTCTGCTGTTGTCGCTCTCAAGTTCTTTATCCATTATCAATCCACTCCTTCCTCTTCTCCCGCCCCATATCCTGCGAAATAAAAGACAGCATACTTAACATCCTTCTGTTTGAGGAAAGGAGAAGTTATTTGCCTCTGGCTTGTGTACCTTCTTGGTTAGTGAAGGAGATCAACCAGGTTATGCCATTTGCTTGAGGTTAATTGGAATAAACATATGGCCTTGGCTAACAAGGGTTATCATCAACAAAGACTGTAGTTGCATAATTAAAGGTGGCAAAATCTCAGCAGAGAAGGTCTGGGAATTGAGGGACTCAGGGTCTGCTTTGGTTTCTGACATGGTAGTACCTGAAAGGATAGTACCCCGTCCCCGCCACCCAAAACATCAGAAAATGTTTGTGGTGGCAGTTCCTTTCAAGGAGATATACCATATTTCAGTAAACTGGGTATTACTTTGCCCATTCATTTTGTAAGAAGGCACTGTGTTATACCTTTGGTAATCTGCGTATTCATTGATGTTTAATTGATTAATTTGGTTAAAAGCCAATCTATTAATGAGGTGAACTTAATGAGCTGTTTGACAACCTTACTGATGATGTTTAATTTTGTGTATAACTCGTCAAGACTGTAACTCTTCTCCTGTATGAGTGTTGGACATATTGCTATGTTTGCTACAATTTGTGTCGTTTTTTTGTACTGTCTCAGTCAAGAAAGTTTTTTTTATTTATATACCGCTATTCCAAAGATCATAGCGGTGAACAGCAAGTAAGCTAATCTAGCAAGTAAGCTAATTTGCCTCCAACAGTCTGGGTACTCATTTTAGCTCCCTCCTCGGAAGGATGCAAGCCTGAGTCGAGCTTGGGCCCTTTTGCTGGTCTTGAACTCGCAACCTTGTGGTTTTGAGTGAATGGCTGCAGTACAGGCATTTCACCACTGCGCCACCAGTTGGTCTTAACAGGAAGTTCAAGGTGCTTTTCAGACAACCTGCTCGGGTAAACCTTTTGTAGGACTTACAAGTGTATACATAGGTTCTCTGTGCTTTGTTTGATCAAGCTATCTCCTGATGCTAGGCAAAATTTAACTTGCCCTGCAAGCATCCTCTTGTGAGTATGGTTGAGGATTTAATCTTCCCACAATGGTTTTTCTGATTAGAGCACCCTCCATCCACAGCTGTTCCAGAAACGTATAAAGGTAAGAGTTGAGGCATCAGTTTTGAAAGGTCCCTAGCTGTTTTCCATAGAGGTTTTGGACCATTCCATTCCCATTGTGAGGTATTGACTTACGCAGTATACTAGGTTGTATTGACTATGTCTTTATGTTGTGTGTTGCTTTGTTCTACTTGTTCTCAGTGTACAGTACTACTCTAAATATCTGAATGAAATATGCTAGACAGTCTTGGCTTGTCTGGGACATTAGTTGTTGTGTGTGGTTAAGTCAGCTTTGAGAAATGGAGATCCTATGAATACTTAAACAGGACCTCCAAAAGATCCTTTTATTAACAGGCCTGCTTAGGCATTGTAAATTCCAGACTGTGGCATACTTGATTGAGTCAGTTCATTTGTAGTCTGACCTTCCTCTTCTTCTACTATTTTCACCTTTTCCCAGCATTATCATCATTTACAGTGATGCATTCTTTCTCGCAATATGTTTGAAGCGTAATAAGCTCAGTTGAGGACATTTATATGTCACTTTCCCTGCATGCTGAGCAATGCCTTTTAAAAAAAAGTAAAATCAAAAGTAAAACATGGTTCAAAACAGTTGGTTGTGCAATGTAACAAGTTGCAAAGTGGCATCAGCTGGCAAGGAAAAGAAAGAAAGAAAATCTAATTAGTGAAACTCCAGCTCTGCTAATGAACTGAGAGCCTATTTCATCAAATCAAACCCTGGGCAAACAAATGAAAATCTTACAGCCTTTGAGAAAAACAGAGCGGAAGCAATGTAATCTGACTTCCATAGTGAGGAACCATTTCAATGCAGGCACTGACCCTTGCATCTGAACAGAGGCAATGGTGATGCTGATTAAAGGAGAGTCAGTATCTAATATTGGGCCTGCAGTGGGAGCCAAGACAGTTGGCCTCTGTATCCACAGATTCTGCATCCATAGATTCAACTATTTACAGCTTGAAAATAACGCCCCCACACACCCAATTCAAAGAGCAAAGCTTGATTTTTCTGTTTTATATAAGGGATACCATTTTACTACTGCACTGTATACAAAAGGACTTGAGCACCCATGGATTTTGATATCCACAGGGGGTCCTGGAACGAAACTCCAGTGGATGCCACATTAGCCACATATGTTTGCACCTCCCAGTACTGGTTAGGAGGCAATTAGTAGGGTTCGGCACAAGCTAGTTAGCAAAGGCATTCCCATATCTATTGATCCGGGCGTTACAGAAGTGTAGATCAATATGGCAAAATCCTCCTTTACATAATGGAATGGCATTTCTGTCACAAGTGCAGCTGATAACAGTCTCTTCTGGTCACCACCACTTTTTGCTTGTCTACTTTGAGCTTCATTTTGTTCTTCCTCATCCACTTGGCCATAGCTTTTTTATGCTGGTATAGTACAGCGAATTCCTAGATGTCTTGGAAAAGATATATAGTGGGCTCCTGGTATCTGCTGGAATTTGGTTTCAAGACCCCCTGTGGCTACTAAAATCCATGGATACTCAAGTCCTGTTAAATAGAATAACATAGTGAAATGGTGTCCTTAACATAAAATTGCAAAATCAAGGTTTGCTTATTGGAATTTATATCTTTTTGGAATATTTTATGGTTGTATCCATGGATAATAAATTTGTAGATATGGAGAGCCAACTGTACAGAGTTGATAACATCAGCATGTGTTGGTAACACACATATTGAAATCTCCAGATGGTTTCTTCCAGGGACTTCATATATAAAAAGAACAGTTTGAATAACAGCACAGAGCCCTGAGAACCACTGCCCATTTCTTCCCGTGAGACAAGATCTGATGTCCACTCTTAAGCAGGGGCACACAACAAACCAAGGTACCAAAGAGTTGGCCCAGATACTTCTACTTTAGTTGTTGATATTGCATTAAAGGAATGGTGAGCCCCTCAATTCCCAGACCTTCTCTGTTGAGGTTTTGCCACTTTTAATTATGCAACTACTTTGTTGATGATAGCCCATGTTAACCAAGTCCATATGTTTATTCCGATTAACCTCAAGCAAATGGCATAACCTGGTTGATCTCCTTCAAACAAGCCAGAGGCAAATAACTTCCTTCCTCTCAAACGAAGGATGTTAAGTATGCTGCTTTTTTTTCGCAGGATATGGGGCGTAGGGGAATTATTGTGGCATAGCGGTGGCTCATTGTGGGGGGTGGCATTAAGAATTCATCTGGAGTTAATTTGGAGCTTTTTAAAAAAAGTTGAAATGTATTAATGTTACCTATCTATTTGATAATTCATGAACTGAATGTGACGGAAGGGAGAGGGGAGAGAAAGTACCAAGTACTGCTGTTTTAATACTTTCAGTAACCGAAAGGATTACATTTCAGAAATCTGAATTGTAACACTAACTGCTGGGGTGTGTGGATGGTACTATACATAATACTTTTAAAAAGTAATTTTCTAATGTAAGGAAGAGTACTAGACCTAGAGAGCAAGGCGGTTTCAGACGCCTGTTTGGGGCAGGCTGCCCTGCCCCTTTCCCCCCCGGGTATTGGGGCCTCAGTGTCTAGAGCAGCAGCCGCTGAGCCCTGATCCGCCGCTTTCCAGGCTGCGGGGAAGCGGCAAAAGGCCCCTTCCCTGCAGCCTGGAAAGGGGTGTCCTTGGGGCTTCAAGCCCCAAGGACACCCCGCGGCGACGGGGAGGAGGAGAAAGGGGCCGCTTGGCCCCTTTCTCCTTTGGTCCGCTGGGCGCAGCCGTGTGAAGGCTGCGCCCAGTGGATCAAACCAGGAAGGAGCTCCGAAACGGAGCTCCTTCCTGCTCCGTGCTAAGGGCGCACTAAGCGCCCTGCTGCGGAGCGAGGACATCACATCCACGCCGCCCCGTATAGAGGCGGCGCGGTTGTGACGTCCTCATGGCGACGGCCGTGTGGAGCGGCTGCTGCCATTTTGTGCGTGCAAAGCGCGCACTAGGGTTAGGGGGATGCGGAAGCACCGCCCCTTTCTAACCCTAGTACACGCTACATGCGTACTTTCCTGCCTGTTTGTAATGGGCCCAAATTCCATTTTGGCATTTGGCAGACCCCACTGTTCACAATGAAATACAAGGTTGGCTTGATTACCTAAATGTATTTATCTGGGTGTAATGGTCCTGAAGTCAGCAGGACTTACTTCTAAAGTAAGCAAGCTTGATCATTTTGCGAAGTATGTTTTAACAAAGCTGTGTATATCTCAGATACAGTATTTTAGTACATAGTTTTCCAGTTGCATTCTGTATACGTTGGTCAAATGATGGTTTGTCCATAAACACACCCAACACTGCTCTTCAGGTAATCTGGGTGGTATGAAATGTTGGATTTTTGCAAACTCTATGTAAGCAACATCTTTGGACATAAAATTAACACTGAAAATGCACTTTTTAAAAAAGTGCAGATTATACACATTTCCCAGTATTATGGAGCCTTTTAAACCTGACATAATTTAAGGCTTCCTCTTGTCTTAATTTGCCCTCTTAATCTGGCAGTGAAAAGTCCTAATGAGTATTGTCTTACAACACATCCAAGAGTATTCTGGAATATACAGGAATTATGTGTCTGACCCGACGTATAATAGGTTTCCAAGGCAAAACGCTAAGAAAGAGAATAAAACAGTAAATATTGGGACTACTCTAGTGAAAGTGGGTGTGCATAGGGTATGACAACATTGTCTTACATTAAATGAAATACGGGATTGTTCATTATCTTAGTATTTCCACTTCTTCAGTGACAAAGTCCAGCAGTGGCCGAAATTTACAGATGGAACAATCTCATTTCTTACCTACCATATGCTCCATTTGGAGAATTACTCCTGTCTTCCATTTTGCAGAACAGAGACGTTTTCAGGTCTATGCTAATTGGGCAATTAGTACTGACAATGAATGCAGCAGGATTGGTATTCCTTCCATTAGCCAAGCATTTTTTTGTTTAATTTTTGTTACTTTATGGAAAATATTGCTTAGTCCTTGTATGATAATGGGCTCTAAGTAGTGTATTACAGATGATAGCTCTCAAGGATCTTTAAAAACAAATACAGTATTTGAATTGAATTCTTGGCAAATATGAAATAGATGCATAGAGAATTTGCATGGTACAAATACATGCAGGAAATACTGTGTATATTTTTATTTGGGGGCCAATGTGCCACTTATATGTCCCAAGGCTCTTGACGGAAAGAACAGACCTTTAATTGGAGCAGTGTTCTGCCCTGCCTGGATTTGCATCATAATAAAAGTGGTCAGACAACGCAGAAAGGAACTTTATTATATAATTATCTTTTCTCCCTTGTTGATGGGCTCCCTAAAATTGCTCCTAGTGACAAGACAAGGGCGTTTCTCCCCCCTGTGAAGCTCTTATCATTTTCTCACTGCTGTCCTTCCTTGTTCTTTGCCACTTCCCTCCTCTTTTCCTGCTGCTCATACTGCAAACCAGTGGTACTCAGGCTTTGGTTCTTAAGATGTTTTGAGTATCAGCTCTCTGAAATCCCATATGTCGTGGCTTGTGGACACAAATTCTGAGAAACTGAAGTCCTGAACACTTAGAGCAGTGATGGTGAACCTTTTAGGAACCAAGCACCCAAACTAAAAGGCCTTCTGGCACTGGGTATTACCCAGTGCTGGGGATGGGACTTCCATAAGGGAACACAACTTCCAGGGTGGGACTGCTTCCCCCTGCACCCTCCTGAGCCTTCAGCTACCTCTCTGGAGGCGGCTGAAGGCTCGGGATGGCCGGGAACAGGCACTCACCTATTCTGCCTCTTCCCCGCCCTCCATGTCCCATGAAAAATGGCTTCACATGCTATCTCTGGCACATGTGCCATAGGTTTGCCATCACGGACCTAGAGGACCAAATACTGAGATCCATTGCTATGGATTATTGTTATTGGGTGCTTTGTCTGGCAGGGATGTGGGCTCTCCTTACAGTCCCCCGCTTTCATAGATAAGCCACATGACAACTAGAGAGAGAGCCTTTTTTTTTTCACCTGTGACACCTTATTTTTTGTAATGCTCTCCCAAAGAGGTGGCACAGTAACGTACAGAGGTGTTTTTTTTTCCTCAGCGACCTAAGATAGTCATAGAGGTCATATTGTTGTGATTTTGGGCCGGTGATCCCCCTGGCTTTGCTTCGTTCTGTCTTGACAGGGGCATTAGCCCCAGGCCAGGATCAGGCAGACCTGATCCTGGCCTAAAGAAACATTAATCTAGTGCAAAAAGACCAGCTGTTTATTGTGATGTTTTTAGGAAACTCCATGGCAACAACCTGCAGACTGTATGGTTCCGCACACTCCATACTTGCCTCCTTTGTCCTGTCTGCTGAAAAGAAGCAGCCTGTGATGTCAGATGCGAGTGTCTGGCCATGTGGATATAGACAGTGCCCTGTTCCCACCCTTACGGGCCACGATGAGGATCTTCTTAGCAGACTGGACATGACAGCGGAGACAAATATAGGTTGTGCAATGCTAGCAGGCCCATGGTGTGGCGGTGGGCATACATACAAGTCACATTCTCTCAGTCTCAGAGGAAGGCAATGGCAAACCCCTGTGAAAAATTTTGCTAAGAAAATTCCATGATAGCTTTGCCTTATGGTCACCGTATGCCAGAAACAACAACTGTTGAAACAAAAAAGTCTTTGGCTTCCTCTGGAAAGATACCATGGAAGGTACTAGTTTAACCTCTCTGGGAAGTGAGCTGGGATTAGCTACCAGTCAGCTTTTCCATATTCCCATCAGATATATTTGTGAGGGTGGTAGGAGCTTCCGCAGAAGTTTCCAAGACACTGTCATGTTCATACGGGATAGTACAATCCTTCAGATACCTGCACAGAGCTGTAGGTTATAATAAGCAGATTGAATTATCTACATCTAGTACCAGCACATTCAGTTGTCTGCTTCTAGTCTCTGTATTGAGCTGATATATCTGTTGAGGTAAGTGTCTAACTTAGACAGCCAGAGTGGGATTGCAGTGAGAATGTTGGAGTGGCACTTGGGAGATTCTGTCTGAGGCTGTGTCTGCACTGCAGAAATCATTCAGGTTGACACAACTTTAACTGCCATGGCTCAATGCTATGGAATTCTGGGCATTGTTGTTTGTTGTGGCACCAGAGCTCTCTGACAGAGAAAACTCAATGTCTCACAAAACTACAATTCCATAATCATTGAACCATGAGAGTTAAAATGGTGTCAACTTAGATTATTTCTCCAGTGTGGATGCAGCCTAAATTTTCTATTGAGCCATTAAACTCATTATCTAACCTTGGCCAAGTCACTTTCAACCTGCCCTGCCCCACAAGATTATTGTAAGCATAAGGTGGACAGGAGAAAGATTGCTTTGTATACTACTTTAAACCAATTTGAGGAAAAGAAAAGTATAGAAGAAACAAACATAATAATTCATACCACCCCAAACATGTTAGTAGATGAAGTGCCATGGTGCACTCTGGTGTAGTTGCTGCTACTGCAACAGGCTAACAGGATTTTATTTTTGGAGAATACTCGGCTTTCGCTTTGGGGTTTTGGAAGAGGAAGAATAATTATGCCCTAAGTCTCTCTGCTGTCTTGTCCAGATTTGTTTGCCATTAGTGTCTAATACACGGATGGCTAAATTCAACCTCTGCTGAACAGGAAGTCAGAAGTCCTTGTTATAGATGGATGGGATGCTGCCGACTGTACAGTCACTCATAAATCTTGCTCTTTATGCATTTGATTAACGTCTAACAAGGATTTTGATGGATGGCTTTGCAACGAATAATTAAACATTGTAGGACCAAACACTCGTGGCCTTACTTCATCCTCAGGCAAATATGCCTAATCACTTCAGTGAGCAGGGAAAAATGGGATTACAGAGCTGCTCGCATGCTGCTATCCCCCACCCATCAAACTCCAACTGTAAAATATAAGTCAAGCGACTGCTTTTGGATTCAGTCTGTATCTCTGTTTCTCTAGCATTGGGGGTTAGTTGGGGGGTTTTGAGTAGTTTTTAATTGGGCCGGGAAAGGAACATTTTATGTACCATACATACACAACTATAAGTTAACATCATGTATAAGTCAAGGGCAAGTTTTGGAGTCAAAATTATGGATTTTGATACGACCCGTAGATAAGTCAAGGGTAAAATTTAGAGGCCTGTAATGTAAACGATGAAGCAACGGGAAATTATGCCAAAGAACTTGCAAAATTCTGGCAGGCATAACTTTTTGTGGTCACCATAAAGGCTGGATACATGAGTTAGTAGAAGGGTGTGTGTGTCAGTGCTTCTTTTTGGTGCTCCCAGGACAGACTAAGCTCTTGCCTTTTCCCACTCTACTCAGAGAATGAGATAGTTCCTTTTTTGAAAAATAAGAGGTAAAGTACAATACTTATATGCATATGTATGCGTGTGTTTATACACTGACCCAAGGATAAGTTGACCCAGGATTTTCTAGTCTAAAATTTCTAGACTTATACATGAGCATATACAGTACTTCAATAAACAATAATAGCATACCCACCAACTGTCCTGACTTGGTAGGGACAGTCCCAACAAACCATCTGCCATCCCACTTTGTCAGTTGCTTTAAAAATATCCTGGTTTCTCTCTCCTCTTCCCACATTCCCCCTTTGTTCTGTGCTTACTTCAGCTATTGCATGCTGAGTTCAAAGTACAAAAGCAGTTTGTAGTCCATTAA
This sequence comes from Sceloporus undulatus, assembly GCF_019175285.1. Lineage (NCBI taxonomy): Eukaryota > Metazoa > Chordata > Lepidosauria > Squamata > Phrynosomatidae > Sceloporus > Sceloporus undulatus. Next base: position 5,471,669 of record NC_056526.1, on the reverse strand, counting down.
TTCAGCAAGGCGAGAGTAGAAGAAGGAGTGGAAACTTACCCATCCCAGTAGGCTCAGGCAAAAGTAAACTGCTGCAGCTTCTCCTCGCTTGTGTGTTCTTCCGCATTAATAACTTTTGCAGTCTTGATTTCACTCTAATGGTGCTTGGCCCCCCCTCTTGGTTTTCATCTGTGAAATGTTGGACTGTTTGTAATAACTGTTATCCTGTTGAGTTGATGGATACTGATGGATAATAGGCAAATTCTCCAGTTGGTTCCCCTCTACAGAAAAACATCCAAATGTTTATATTCACTTAACATTTTCAAAGGTCTCAGTGAGTTCTTGCTTCTCATCCCTCTACATCTTCTGAAGGTTCCTTCCTGTTTCTAGGTAGCAAGATTGAAACAGTTTGTCTAAAAGGTTTTACATTTGCATACTACTAATTTATGTATAATATTGATCATTTATTGTCATTATCATTGTCATGATCTTTATCATAAAACTGTAGAAACCAACCTTGTGAGGTATAATATTTGCTGAGTTCTCCCTGGAGGGATTTAGTTGCCCTGGACTATTATCTGTTGCAGTGTTCTGTTATTTGATGGGTTTTGCTTGTCTTCCCTCTGGTTTTAGTTATGTATCCTTTACCCCAGATTGTGGTGGTAGCCATAGTCCTCCTCACTTGTGCATTAAATAAAAGGTACTAGACATACATAAAGGAAATGGGGATCATTTCTGCTCCAGAAATGTAAAGTTCCCATGTAAATTTTTGAGAGATGGAGAAAATGCAGCGTTAGCAGTCTTTACAGATTGAAGCCATTTTTGTTATATCCCGCCCCCCCGCCCCCCCCCAGTCTTCATATCTCTGTGCCCAAGATGTTTCTTTCACAAGAACATACTATATATCCTCGACTATAAGACAATCTCAAGTATAAGTGAAGGCAAGGTTTAGGACCAAAAATATCGATTTAGAGATGACCTGTGGATGTTGAGAATAAAACCTAGGAGCATTTAAGAAAGGACATAAGGGACAAGTTTATTGTCTTCATATGTCTTGTTCAGATCCTTCTAAGCCCGATTTCCCATGGCACTCATTTGAGGGGAAGCACCAAAGAGGTGCCACCATTGCCATTTTCCTGCCAAACATTCAAAAAGGCCAGATGTGGCACCATGGTAGAAAGAGTAGAGAAGGTTGGTGCTTCTTTTAGATTCCCCCAGAATGGACTAAGCTCTTTCCTTTTGTCACTCTGCTCAGAAAAGGGGAAGAGTTAAAATACAGTACTTACATTGACTCATGGCTAAGTTGACCCAGTTTTTTGGGGGTCAATTTTTTGACTAAAATTTCTCAACTGATACATGAATATAACAATAGTTCTGGAAGACTGCACTCCATTCTTCACCTGGCATGGTAACATTATTGACTGATTATTCTCTAGACACGGAGCTTCAGCCATCCAGTCTTTGTGGTGTAAAGTGTGCTCAAAGCCCCGGAGAGTTATTTTTGAGAAAACTGTGTATCATTACATGAGAATGACATCTACAACTGAACGGCTGGTGATTTGTTCTTCTGTGACCCAGAGCAGCATCCTTCCCTTGCTCACTTACAGATGGCTTCAGCAGGTCATTATATTCATGCCTCAAAAAAGTAACTTTCCATGCACTCTGTGGATGTTTCTGAGCTCATTCCCCATTATTTTTAAGGCTGGGTGCATAAATTGTAGATATGTCTTAAAAAACAATGTGCGGCTGCCTTTCGATATGAACAAAGGAAGTAGGTACATTACAATGAAAAACAGCCTCTTTTATATTGAAACATGGATATTTCAGAAGCTTGTTTGCTGGTATTCTAATTGAGATATTTAGAGGTAAAATCTGGTTATCTTTATTTAATTGTGTTGCATCCTTTAAAAAAATAATTCTCAGTTGTGTCTAATTAGCAGCCCAGTTGTTATTTCATGCTAATTTGTTTAAATAAGATCTTTGCTTCACTGATATGCTCCACTTGTTACCTACAGTGCTCTTCTATTAGGTTAGGCAGTTTCCTAGCAGGCTAAAATGTGGTATCCAATCCTCCCTGGATGATGCTGGTGCCCTTATGTGTGTTGATCAAGATTAATTTATTTTTATAATCAGATCTTTCATTCTTCCCCTCTTTTTACCAACAACTGAACTGTTGCCTTTAACCATAGTTACTAAGCTAATAAGTTATATTTTAGATGCAGTCTACACCATAATCACATAGGTTTTATACTGATTAAATTTTCATTGGCTTGCTTAATCTGGGGAGCATCCTCTGTTAAGGACTTGCTGAGGAATCTTGTGTTAGTTACAGTTCCCAGCATTCCTTGCAAAGAGGAATCATAGAATCATAGAGTTGGATAAGACCACAAGGGCCACCCAGTCGAACCCCCTGCCATGAAGGAAAACACAATCAAAGCATCCCTGACAGATAGCTATCCAGCCTCTGTTTGAAGACCTCTAAGGAAGGAGACTCCACCACACTCTGAGGGAGTTTGTTCCACTGTCAAACAGCCATTACTGTCAGTAAGTTCTTCCTAATGTTGAGCTGGAATCTCTTTTCCTGTAGCTTGCAGCCATCGTTCTGTGATTTAGTTTCTGGAGTAGCATAAAGCAAGCTTGCTCCATCCCCAATGTGACATCTCTTCAAATACTTAAACAGGGCTATCATATCAACCCTTAACCGTCTCTTCTCCAGGCTAAACATACCCATCTCTCTCCTCATAAGGCATGGTTTCCAGACCCTTCACCATTTTGCTCACACTCCTTTGGACATACTCCAATTTGTCAACATCATTTTTGAATTGTGGTGCCCAGAACTGGACACAATGTTCCAGGCGAGGCCTGACCAAAGCAGAATAGAGTGGCACTATGACTTCTCTTTGTCTAGACACTATACTTCCATTGATGCTGTTTCTATTTCTATACTTATATTAATGACATGATGGTTAAACTAGGTCTCCAGTGTCAGTGTTTTTTTGTCAGTCATCCTGGAAACATGGGCTCTTTTCAAATTCACCAGCATTTGGCCCCAGAACAAGAAGCTAGGTTTTCATATCCATGGTGCAGTTAAACATTTGGTGTAAGTACAGCAGGAAATCTCTGCATATTTGGGAGATGTGGGAAACCTTTGGTATTAGGACCAACCTTATAATCAAAAGTGCTTTTTTTTTAAATTTCCTTTTGCTCCAGAGAATAGGATACATCTAATTTTTTTTACGTTGCAGGAGCGTAGATGTCAAGTGAATATTAGAAGAGCAGTTTTCAGTAGAATCAGTTACCTAGAGAGGTGGCCGAGTCTGCTTCTCTAGACCTCTTCAAAAAAAGGCTGGATAGTTATCTGCTAGGGATGCTCTAGCTGGAGTTCCTACACTGAGCAGGAGTTGAACTCAGTAGTCTGTGGCACACTTTCCAATATTGTGGTTCTGTGATTCTAAGAAATTGCTACACAGGTTAAACTGGCAATGTTGGCAGCTAATATATTACCATATTTGGTAAATGCGCAGTAACTTACTATTTTATCAGGCTGTTTACTGGAAAGTGAACTTTTGAGTTTTGTATGTGTCAGCTTCAGTAATATCTCTAATCTAATATGAGACGTCATCGCCAAACCATTTGCATTAGTTTCTTAAAAACACAATTTTCTCTCCAGATGCTGCTCACAGAGTACTTGGATATGAAAAATACACGGGCATCTTCAGAGCCATCGGCCCAGCTTAGCTATGCCAGTTCTGGAAGGGAATTTGCAGCATTTTTTGCCAAAAAGAAACCTCAGAGACCTAAAACCTCTCTGTTCAAGTAAGTTCTTTTCCACTGTCTTTCCTAAACTGTGCTTTGTGCTGGGATTGGCAGTCTCCAAGATCTTCCATGACTGCCTTATTTCTGAGAGTAACTCAATTTGATTTTGTATTTCATTTAAAGATGCTTCTGTTGTGTGGCTATCACACCAGTGACGTAGCTGGACTCTGCTATTTCCATGTAAAGTAGGAACCCTTGTTGCAAGAGATCTTTAAGGCAGGGAGGAGGGGTGGAATCCTACTGAGGGAAAATATGATATCTAGAAGAGGAGGGAGGGGGGAAGGAAGGAAGGAAGGAGAAAATCCTGAACTGTGATGCTTCTGGGGGACCATTCTGGCTCTCTCCTTGTGATTGAACCCCTATCCAGGTTATCCTGACTGCCCTAGCTCACTTTTTTTTACAGACAAACCTCTAGATTGCATCCTTTCTCCTATAGCATTCCATAAACTGTGATTGGACGGCTTGACCCTGGCTTGCCCAGCTTCTCACTTCATACATCCTAAGTTGCATTTACCATATATTAGGGCAAGTGGGAAGGATGAGTAGGCTCTCTTGCCCATTCCTGCAGAAAAGAGATCATAACACTTTGGTGAATGTATGGATCTGCTGAAGTTTCTGAACAGTTTCCAAAGACAGCCCAGCATAAAGTGTATTGCAAGTCCAAATGGAATATAACGAAGGTTTGTGTCACTATGGTTAGATCTGACTTTTCAAAGAATGGGTGCAGCTGGAGCACTAGTTTCAACTGCAAATCCAGTTGTGGCCATGGCCGAAACTTGGGGATCCAGGCTCAATCCTGAGTGCAGGAGATCACTCAACTGTGAATGTGAGATTACAAGGGGAGGATAAACCCATCCAGCACAGGCTGAATCCATCTTCCCTGATCTGCCTTCTTTTTCTTTTCCTAATTAATTTTTTATTGAGTTTTTACAATAAAACACATAAAGGTTTGAGGAACAAAGAACAACAATTAATGACAAGAGCCAAAGGTATGTATCTGATGAATAGTTATTCTGCAGCAGGATAAAGTAATTAATTCTCAGCAAGAGCCAGAGAATCTGGCTTGTCAAGTTGTAGAGTGCCTGTCCAAAGATCCATTTGTGAAGCAGGAGGTTGGATCTGGTGGCAGTGTTCATTAACATAGTCAATAATGATCATCCAACCTTCTTGAAATGTGTCAGTCCTTTTGTGACCAATGCAAAACCTAATCATAGCAGATTGATCTGCCTTTTGACTGACCAGGAGCACCTCTGTCTTGTCTGGTTTAAGTTTTAGTTTGTTCACCCTTATCCAGTCCATTGCTGACAGCAGACACTGGTTTAGTACAGAAACAGCTTCCATGGAATCGGCTGGGAAGGAGAGTTGTTTGCCATCAGTGTACCAGTGACACTGAACCCCAAAAGTCCAGATGACCTCTCCCAGCAGCTTCATGTAAATGTTAAACAGCATGAGGGACAGAACCAAGCCTGAGGAACACTTGGATCATTATCTGTGGTTTCAAATTGGCACTTCCCAGCACCACTTTTTGAGTCTGTCCCTGCAAGAAGGCTGGAGCCAGTGTAAAACAGTTCCCTGAGCCCCATTCTGTAGAAGTGACAAATAACGGCCTCACCACAGGCTCTTAGGCAAGATGGAAGCCTGTCTTGCTGTAGTAAGGATGAAATTGTTGGAGTTGTTTCGGCTCTGCCTCTGACACTTTGGCATGTTTTAGAATTCTTTGTATGCTCTTTCATGTGGGAACAGTTAAGGAAAGCATTTGAAGAGCAAGGGTAAAACTTGGCCTGTGTTCACCGTTATGTTTTCTGTCTTCCATTATTGTACTTGACCCTAGAATTGTGTCCTTTGTCAGTTGTTTGTCTGCTTTTCTTTTCGTGATGTTTCTCCTGATGCACTCAGTCACTGCTTTGATTTAGTCATCATCTTTTATGTGGGTGACTTTCAGATTCCTCTTTCATATTCCTGGCTTCTAGCTTTCTTAATTTCCCTTTGACCAATTTGTAGGATGTTCAGAAGTCCAATTCCTCTCCAGAGTAAAACACTTTGATAGATTAATGGAAAGCATGGTTTGCATCCTATTAAAATTAATATTAAAATTACTTGAACATGGATGGGAGCTTTGGGACACAGTGAACTGTTTCTGGCAATTTATTTATTACACTTTCTTGAGTGCCTCATGGACAGAATCCTTTGGTTTAATAGGCATTATTTAAACTTTATGGGATGAAACTCATGCCTGGAAAGCGACAGTTGAGGAGAGGGAAATTCACAGGGTTGCCATTAGTTGAGAAGTGACTTGAAGGCAATTGCATGTGTCTGCATACACAAACATACACAAGAGGAATAGCAGTATTATATGTCAAGGATATGTACACCTGTGAAGAGATCCATGATGTGTAGTTGACACAAAGAAGACAGACTTAGAACATCTGGCTAAAAATTATAGGAAATTATAGGAGGAACCACAGTGATATAGTTTGAGGAGGGCTGTAATGACTATTTATTAATATATTCAATTGATACTCCACCTTTTCCCACAAAGGGACCCAAGGCTTTTGGGGTCTAATTGGTTTGCTTACATCTGCACAGATGTGTGGTTTTAGACTGCCATGACAGTTTTAACTGGTTTTAAGCTGGTTTGTTTTAAGTGTAAAATTGTTCAGTACATTTGTAGTCTGTTTAAATTATTCTTTAATTGTTCAGACTGATTTATTCCATACTGCCCTGCCAAGCTCATGTTATCTTTTAAAAATAAATAAATAAAGTAACAAGCTTGATAGATTAGAGGAGTGTTATGGATATCATGTGTTTTGTGTTCAGTTTTTGATGAAACCCCCATGATATATATATGTATGTACGTATGTGTATATAAGCTGCCAAAATATGGGCTAGAAGATCCTACTGTTAGGTAGATTTGTAGATGGTGGATGGCCAAGGCAAAGGATGCTTGCCAATACTTCCATGTCATCTTGGAGAGAAGTGATAAGTGAGGCACTTCAGTGTAATGTCCTGTGACCACTTTTATGTAACATCTTTATAAATGACTTGAATGGTGGAATAAATGGCATGTTCATCAACTTTGCAGATGACACCAATCTGCAGGGGTAGCTCATATCTCAGAATACAGAATTAGGATTCAAGAGGGCTTAACAAATTGAAGAACTGAGCCAAAAATAACAAAATATATTTCACTAGGGAATAAAATGTATGATACAATACAGTGGGCCCTTGGTATCTGCTGGAGTTTGGTTCCAGGACCCCTGTGGTTAGCAAAATCTATGAATTCTCAAGTCTCATTAAATACCATGGCACAGTAAAATGGTCTCCCTGATATAAAATGGCAAAATGAAGGTTTGCTTTTTGGAATTTATATTTCTTTTGATTATTTTCTAGCCATGGATGATGGAATCTGTGGATACAGAATCCATGGATACAGAGGGCCAACGGTATGTTGGCAAAAAAATCAGGTTCCCAAATATAGGAGAAGTGACACTGGCTTGACGGTAGTACATGTGGAAAGTATCCTGGTAGCCCGCAAGTTTAACAAGCCAACTGTGTGATGCCCCCAAAAGCTAATGCAGATCTACACTTTATATCAATAGAACTGTGTCCAAATCAAGGGCAGTAATGGTGCCAGTCTATTCTGCTTTGATCAAACCTCATTTTAGAAGCAGAATAGTGTAGTGGTTTGGGGCCCTGGATACCAGGGTTCAGGATAGCTGGGGGACCTTGGGCAAGTCAGAGGAGGCAAACCCTCCTCTGAACAAATCTTGCTGAGAAAACCCTGTGATCGGTGCACCTCAGCATCGCTAAGCATCAGAAACAGCTTGAAATCACACAACAATACAACAGACCTCATCTGTATTCATTTCTAAGCATCAGTTTGGAAAGGACATTCAGAGGAGGGAGACCAAGATGCTAAAAGTTCTGGAAACCAAGCCCTATGAGGAATGGTTCAGGGGTCCAAGCATGTTGTTGTTGTGTGCTTATGGAGCAATTTAAGATGGAGACCTTTTTCTGCTTAGATGTTTTCTGCAGAGATGTTTACTTTGCAAACATGCCATGTTTCAAGAAGTTATCTGCTTCATAGTCTATATGAAAGGGTTAGCCTGAGAGATGGGGACACCTTTGATCTATTAAGGAAAAGCGGGCTATAAATAAACAGATTATTATTATTATTTCTGAGATTTCCAAGCAAGTTAGTTGGAAATTTAGATTTCAGGTTCTCCTGGATGATCTTAACTCCAATCCTGCTCATGTGTTAACACATCAGGTTCATTGCTTGTAGACCCCTGTGCTTGTTTCTGTATGATGGTAATGAAGCAAGGCATAATTGTTTAATAAGATGAGTATGTCCCTTGGTGCTCATTCTCTCATCATTGCTCTCACCGCAGTGACAGTCGTACTTGCTGGGATCTTGGGTTGAGTTATCTGTCAGCTGTCACCACATCTGTGGAGATCTCTGTTGAAATGGCACTTATCATCCTGTTGAGAGATGTATGTGTTTGATAATGCCTCAGTTGTGCTGTTTGTCCTTTCTTTGGTATTTGTCTTACTAGACGGAGTAGCTGTCTCCCATCTCTATTTCCCATTTAGAAGCCCATTCACCTGTCAATTGACTCTCTATAAATTCGTGTTGGCCTGGTTGAGTAATCTGAACAGAATATTTATTTCATTTAAATATTTTTATCCCATCTTCTGTTTGGAAATCTCACGGCAGTGTACAATACAATAAATTTAATCTGACAAATTTTAAACAGTGAAAGTAATAAACATGGTTTTAAAAGGCTAAAAATATATTAAACAATTTAACAAGTTAAAACGAAAAAAAGGAAAACACTTTGAAATTATTTAAAGCCATGTATATGCAATGTCTCTTTCAAACTAATTAGGCCCAGAAGGCTTTTATGAACAACCGTATTTTTACTTGTTGTTAGAATGACACAAACGTAGGTGTGAATTGGGCTTCCAAGGAAAGGGTGTTCTAGAATCATAGAGTTGGAAGAGACCACAAGGGCCATCTACTCCAACTCCAATCTGCCATGCAGGAAATCTCAATCAAAGCATCCCTGACAGATGACCATTCAGCCTCTGCTTAAAGACCTCTAAAGAAGGAGACTCCACCACTCTCCGAGGAAGGAGTGTGTTCCACTGTTGAATAGCCCTTACTGTCAGGAGGTTCCTCCTAATGTTGAGGTGGAATCTCTTTTCCTGTAGTTTGCATCCACTGCTCCATGTCTTGTTCTCTGGAGCAGCAGAAAACAAGCTTGCTCCCTCCTCAATATGACATCCCTTCAAGTATTTAAACAGGGTGATCATATCACTTCTTAACCTTATTTTCTCCATGCTAAACACCCCCAGCTCCCTAAGTCGTTCCTCATAGGACATGGTTTCCAGACCCTTCACCATTTTAATCGCCCTCCTTTGGACACACTCCAGTTTCTCCACATCCTTTTTAAATTGTGCAGCTTAGCATGATTTAGAGCAGCCACTGAAAAGGTGCTTGCTCATGTTCTCACCAAATGTGCCTCAGAAGGTGGTGATGCTAAGGCTCTCCCAAAATACCTTAAAGTCAGAATAGGTTTGTATCTGATAATACAGTATAGTCTTTCAGATACTCTAGACAGTTGCTGTATAGGGCTTTATAGGCCATAATTTATAAACTAGGTTGGGTAAAGGATATGGTAGAATATGGCTTATTGTGATATCCAAAAAGAGATAGTTGGATTTAGTGCAGGGATATTTAGATTCAACTGTACAAATTGTTGGAATCAGACCAGTGATACTTAGGTATAAATTCGCCTTGAGCTGTGAAAGTTCCACAGTATGTGGGGTTTTGTGGGCTGGAAAAGATGCTGTGTATGCTGCCCTAAGCTGTTTGTTAGAAGAGCAGCATTAATCTCTTCCAGCATTGTAATGATTGCCAAACACTTCTGGAGTGATTGCAAAACAGCATGAAATAAACTTCATCTTAAGGTCAGAATTATAAGACTGAAGTAAGCATGTCTTACTGTCTGGTTGTCACAGTGGTCTTCCTTCAGCATGAAAGTGTCACTGTGAGTGAGAAACAAAGGATGGAACATCAAACATATCTAAAAAAAATTGATGATAAAACACAAGACTATAAAATGCTAAAATACTAAAATAATATGCTAATATACTAAAACACTATACATTACCTTGCTTATGGTCCAGTCTCTTCACATTCTCTTTCCTGCAGGCTGGCTTGCTCCTAGTACTGAAGCTGGCATTTTTGGGCAATGGAGGATGGGCAACTAGGTGGGAATTTCAAATCTATTTCTGGGGCATCCTTCCCACTAATACTCTGCTTTATATGTCAGTTGGAATATATTTGTCCTTATCACATTTACTTTGAGCCTTAGCAGTTGAATTAATTGAACAAAATGATAAATAATGGGGAAGGAATGTAGGATCTTTCTCAGATGTGCAGAGAAGTACGAAACTGTTTGACTTTGAAAGGTGACCACTTCCTCTCTTGAGAGGCTGCTGTGGATATATGATGCACTTCATATTGTAGCTGGCCTTGACAATGGTTTCTAGAGGGAAATGCTTTTGTGTCCACAGCCTACCTGTAATGCTTGTTGATGAACTGTGTGTTTTCCATTGCAGGTTTGAGTCATCTTCCCATGCTATTAGCATGAGTGCCTATTTGCGGGAACAGAGGAGAGAGCTTTACAGCAGGAGTGGTGAACTTCAAGGTAGGCTTTGCGAGATGGAAAGTTTGATTTTGCATGACCCTCTTGTGAAAGGTCACTTTTACTTTGCTATTGTGAGCTGCTAGCATTTTAGAAATAGATCTTGAACTATGTATTTGTTATGGTTTTGAAATTTATATGGATAGATAGATAGATGGATAATGTAAAGTTTAAACTAGAGATACCAATTCTTTAGATTCTTGAATGCTAAATCTCACAGCGAGTTTTGTGTTATACTCACTGAATACAACTGACAACTTTCAAGGGAGGTTTCCATGACTGAGCAAGGATTCAAGCCCTGGTCTCCAGAGTTGTAGTTCAGGTTTCAAAGTACTACATCCCACTGGTTCTCCACAATCACCACTCTGTTTTCTGGCCTTTTCCTTCTGTATCTCATTGTTCTTTGAGAATTCAGATTAGATCTTATTGAATCTATCCATGTAGCTGCTGAAAGATGCATTGTGTATTTTGTCATTGTTTAGTATTCTGTCATTGTTCACCTCAGGTGTATATGTTTGCGAAGCCTTCTAGTCAACTATCACAAAGTGGTTTTAGAAATGACAGGGTTTTAAAAACTTAATAAAGAATCCGTTTTTCACTTGTCACACAGCTGATTGTTACCTCCCACCTCATGTCAAAAAACCAAAACCCAGTCCTCTGATACTTACTGTCAGGTGTTTGGTCATGGCTGGGGTTTGGGGAGAAACTGTTAAGTAATGGCACCACCGAATACTTTTGTGGACGGCAGCAAATGGGGCTTAGAATGTCTCTTCATTGACTTCTTGGTCCTCACTAGAAAGATTTATAGAAACTGTGTGGCAGCTCTTGAGAAAAAATATAGAGATGAAGGCATCTGTCTTAAGCTTGTCTGTCATCGGAGTACCTTTCAAAGTGTTTGATGCCACATCTTACATAAAAGAGCAGTCAGTTATAGGAATCTCACATGTATATGTTGTCCTCAGGTGTTATGTGAGCCAAACTCTTACCTTATCTTAATCAAAAATATCAACTAACCAAAATCCTTTCCATAATCTGTTCTGTTTACTGATCACATTTTAAATTTCCACTTCGTTTTTTCCTTCTTTAGCTGAATCCTTCCTTCCTTCCTTCCTTCCTTCCTTCCTTCCTTCCTTCCTTCCGCTCAGTGAATGAAAAGTGGGCTGTTGTGTCCTTAGCTACATGAGGAAATAAGAAAATATGGAACATGTGCAGAGTGCTGTATTCTCCACATAACCTCAATGCACTTGAACTTTTGAATACCTGAGCAGGAGAACCATTCGAGATAGAATAGACTTCCCGAGTGAGGTCCTAAACACACTGCAGAAATAATTCAGTTTGAGGCCACTTTATCTGCCTTGGCTCAATCCTAGGGAATCCTGGGAACTGTAGTTTTGTGAGACATTAGGCTTCTTTGTCAGAGAGATTCCCTAGCACTAAACCAGGGCAATTAAACTAGTCCGAAACTGGATTATTTCTGCAGACTGTTTTGGCGCTGACTCAGCCATTTACTCAGAGTCCCTTGAAAAACATTTGAAGAGACATAGAAAATGGTGGGTCTTGGTGTTATGATACCATACAATGGGACCACAGTCCCATGGCAAAGTCCTTTTTTTGTAAGCGGTCCTAGCATTATTCCTTAGCATTTTTAGTTAATAGGAGCTGTTGTAAAAGATATGAGTTTGAGTTCCTGGAAAATCACTAAACATTATATAATATTGGGTTAGGTCAAGGGTGAACAACTTTGATGGGTCCAATTTTCCACCTCCTGGATCCCACTCACTCCTGCCAGAACGGCAGCTGGCCAACGTCCATTTCCAGTTACAAAGAAATCTTGTCTCTGTTTTCAAGTTGCCTGTCAACCTAGGGTGACTTCATGAATTTCATAGGGTTTTCTTAGGTAAGGAATACTCAGAGGTGGTTTGTCATGGCCTTCACCTGAAATAGCCTGATATTGGTGGTCTCCCATCGAAATACTAACGAAAGTTGAACTTGCTTAGTTTCAAAGTTCAGATATGATCTGTTGTCTTTAGGGTATTCTGGTCTCTTTTTTTCCTCACTTTAAAAAAATGAAAACAAAACCAGGGTGCTCAGGGACTGTGCATTTTGATTTATGACTGCTCCAGGCTGTTTAAAGGATTTATCGCTCAAGATTACCCTGTGAACACTCTAAGATCACTCTAAGAGGTGATAAGAGGCGATAAGATAGCCTTGTTTAAATATTTGAAGGGTGTCATATTGAGGATGGAGCAAGCTTATTCTCTGCTGCTCCAGAGAATAGGATACAGAGCAATGGATGTAAGCTACAGGAAAAGAGATTCCACATCAACATTGGGAAGAACTTCCTGACAGTAAGGGCTGTTCAACAGTGGAACACATTCCTTCAGAGAGTGGTGGAGTCTCCTTCTTTGGAGGTCTTTAAACAGAGGCTGGATGGCTATCTGTTGTAGTTGCTTTGATTGTGAGTTCCTAAACAGCAGGGGTTTGGACTGGATGACTCTTGTGGTCTCTTCCAATTCTATAATTCTATGATTGTATAATCTTCAGGAGGGGACCTTCTCTGTGTCCCACTACTTTCTCCAGCTTATTTGTGGGAACAAGATCTAGGGGTCTTTTTGGTGGCTATACCCAGACTTTGGAATTCCTTCCCTAGGAAAGCTTGGATGGCTTCCTCCTTGCTCGCCTTTTTCCAGCAAGTAAAATATTTTGATTTCATCAGGTTTTTAGAAATTACTGTAATGACTCTTTGAGCTTTGCTGTGCTGTGTTTCTGGTTTGTATGCATGTATGTCCCTTCAAGTCCCCTGTCAACTTATGGTGAACCCATGAATTTTACAGGATGTTCTTGGGCAAGGAATACTCAGAGGTGGTTTGCCATTGCCTTCTTCTGAAGCATCGACTACATCATCTGGTATTCCTTGGCAGTCTTCCATCCAAATATTAACCAGGGCAGATAACTGCTTAACCTCCAAGGCCATATGGGATCTGGTGCCTTCAGACTTGGCTTTTGTTAGTTTGTATTTAGTCTTTTAATTAATTTTAAAAGTTTTAACTACAAATTTTAACATTTTTATAGTTTTTAATTGCACTCTTTTTAATAAGTTATAAGCTGCCTTGAGTCCCATTATTAATAGTAATAACAACACTTTGCAAAAATAGTTGGAAGGCTGCATGTGGCCTATGGACAGCTTGTGGCCCTCTCTTGGGCAAGATGGGCCAGCAGGTACAAGGTAGAATGATAGCACCCACACAATAGATACTATAATTTATGTAGCACCATCAGTTTACAGCTCCTTCCCATTATCATTATCATGATTATGATCACCATAATCAACAGCAACAACGATGATGATGATGATGATGATGATGAGACAAAAGCAGCCCTCTGGCCCCGGGAGCATTGCATTTGAAATACTTCCCATTGCAAAAAAAAAAAAAAAAAAAAAAAGGGGGGGGGAGCTGGAAGGCAGAACTGTAATCAGAAAAACAAGGGGATGAAGGTGAGCAAATGCAATTACACAGTTATTAATTCTGCTGGGGTAGGTGTGTTAAGATGTCAGCGGGTGAGCTGCAATTAAAGCACGACCAATAGGGAAAGGTGAGATGTTTGGGTTGTTTTCCATGATAAAAGTATGTGTGGTGGTTGAAAAAGTCATATCTGCTTGAATTTACTATTAGATCTCTAATAGCTTTCCTGTTCGTTACACTAATCGTAGAGTTCATTCTACCAAGCTGCATGGTCTTCAAAGAGCTGCATGGCACCGCCATCACCTTCCTTGTAATTAATGAAGTGCCCTTTGCATGACAGAGACCTTGGGATTTAATTACTGTTGCTTCCAGTGCCCCCCACTGATTATGCCTCTGCCATGAAATGCTCAGCCAAGTGATTTGGAGGTGAATGCTCACATTTTAAAAAAGAAACAACCACTGATGGTCTCCTGCCAGCCAGGTTTTTTTTTTTTTTTTTGCACTAAGAAGAAGGCTGGGGAAATAGCTTTCGTTCACTTGCTGAGTGAAAGCTAGTTGGAGGTGCTATTCCCTCTCTAGGGTTACCCATCATTGCAAGGTAGTAAATCTGATGCTTTAGCAGCAGTGGTTATTGAAGTTTAATATATCTCCAACAAGTCCTTTGGTGGTGTCATGGAAGAGGTGTGGAGGGTGAAGCAAGATGAATGTATTTTTGGTGTTTGGCTGATTCATAGCAACAAAACCAGGCCTTGTTAGGTGCTTCTGTAAGAATTATTCAGGAACAAGGTGTTTCAGTCCCGCAGTTGAACACAAATAAGGCCCAGTTAAGGCAGTTGCTCAGTAGGCATGAAATAGGAGCATGATGCACAGTATTTGCTAGCACATGCCTGGAGCAGCATCTGAAATATGACGGTAAAAGGAGAGCCAGTTGTGGTGTTCGTTTACATACCCACCAGAGCTTGGAAAGGTTGCTTGTTTGGTTTACAACTCCCAGAACCTTGTATTCATCATGCCTGATGGCCATCGTGACTGGAGGAACCTGGGAATGATAG
This sequence comes from Sceloporus undulatus, assembly GCF_019175285.1. Taxonomy (NCBI): domain Eukaryota; kingdom Metazoa; phylum Chordata; class Lepidosauria; order Squamata; family Phrynosomatidae; genus Sceloporus; species Sceloporus undulatus. Next base: position 5,456,645 of record NC_056526.1, on the reverse strand, counting down.
TCCAAAGAAAGTAATCCTTTCCTGTCTTGTTAGGGAACAAGTTGACAAGAGATCATGACTTCAGTTCATTTAACAAATTTTGGGTAATTATTATTTTTCATGTGGGCCACATATATCATTTACCTTCCTTGGAGAAAAATGTGCACCGGTAGCTGCTTTTCTCCCAATGTAGCATTTCAGTGAAATTCAGCTTTCCAGCAGAAAGATGCAGTTACTTTGAAGAGGAGGGATGCAGGTTGTGTCTTCCTAGTAAGCGGCATCATTTTGTCAAAGACAGTGAGTTGTAGACTTCTGCCAGATATACTCAGTGATATTTCACCATAGGGAGTCAACATAGGTAGTTTTTACCCGCTGAATCTGTCCTTTCAGATCACTTGGCCAACTGAGTCTATGCAGAAGGTTCATGAAAGAATTTGAAGAGCTTCAGCAGGGTACAAAATCTCAAGGAAAGCAGCCTGCAGGTTTCCTCCAGTATGTAGGCTTTTGCAAGTTCTGGAAGGTAATTGCAAGGTTCTCTTGAGTATTTTTTGTTTTATGAGTAAAAGCCCCCAGAAGAGTGCATTCTCCCTTAGTTGTATTGCTATTTGCCCCTTTCTCTGTTGTCTGCTTTTGTTAGATTTTTCTGTGTTCATGGAGTGTTTGAAGACCTACTGTGGACTGCGGCACCTGCAGCAAGATCTGATAAAGTCTAGGACAGACGCCTTGATTTTGCTGAATGAGGGAGATCATCTCTTATTGACAAGAGGCAAGAACACCTGACACAATATTTTTGCTTGTACAATATGAATTCACCAACAAGAACAAAAAGCCTGCCGGGGCAGACTCTCTCTGTGTTCTCTGGTGACACAAACTGATCTTGACGTTTGCAGTAATGAAAAAGCTGCTTAACACTCTCAGAATTACGTATGATAATGCACTGTCATTCAGAGACGATAAGGAGGAAAAAGGATGGTGTGAGAGGAATACTTGTTTCAGTTTTTTTTAAAAAAGAGGTTTTATGACAGGTAGACATCCCGATTTTTTGAAGAAGAACTCCAACATGGCAGAATTAAAATGGAAAATGGAGCTCTTCCTGCCTTGGGGAGTGTAGCTCTGGGACTTAATGCTCCATCAGATGCCTGGATTGTCCCTCTCCATCACAACTGGAGTCAGAGTTGAGGTTGGGGCCAGAGAGATTGCTCTTCTTCACTTTGACTGTGTTAATGCAATCATCTTGTTCAGACCTTATAAGCCCACTTATTATTTCCTCTGTGTGCGGTTTTTCTAGTTTAGCGGATTAGCTGCAACCGTCTCTTCAAAGGCTATCCAATCAAGAAGGGGTTATTAAAACCAGGGCGCTTTATGACTGAGAATTAATTAGAGCAGCATTTTCATGCAAAACATCCAATTTTTTGATTAGCAATGGAGCAGGGTCACAATTAACACTCTAGGAAGCTTAAATTTCCGGTATTTTGATTTTAAGGAAATGAGATTATCAAACAGAGGTCAGATAACTTGACAGCAAAGGAAAGGAGATGGCTGGGGAGAGAACGGGAAAGGAAAGCAAGCCTTTATGTAAGAAAATGACTTGTTTATCCGTTCACTGCAGAATTTGCTATTAAACCTACAGAGAACTTTGTCTATCTGAGGGAGAGCAACTCTGCATGACTTAGCCCATCTTTTCCATATCGAGGGCAAATGGGAAGCTTGAACCCGTTCTGGTGGGAGGAATCTGAAACAGTTTCTGTTTCACATCTGCTGGAACTCCATAGGGTTGCCTTCTCTTCAGCTCAAGCCTGGAGGCCTCTCTTTCCTCTAACTCCCCATTCCCCCATTGGTTTCCATACCTTTGCAAAGTGAGGGATAGCACCTTCAGTCAAATTTGTCTGGGAATGGGTACCATATTTGCCAAAGATCATATCTGAATGGAAATGTGAACAACACCTCCTGTCTTGTCCAGTAGTCACAAGGGTGATAAACATGGCCAGTCATAGTCTGTAGACTTCTCTCAAGTTGTTCCTGGTGTGTCACTACTGCAAGAGTTTGCTGAGCCCAAGGAGAATAGGAATACATTTCTCCAAGATCCTTCATCAGTTAGCATTTTTGGAGCAGTGCCCAGATGGAGGAAAATGCACGGAGGTGCCAGAGTGGTTTTCAGAATCTAGTTCTCAGGAGAACACCTGGGATAAGATCCAGAGGTACAGTCTATTACAGTATGTAAGCATTCCTATGGATGGCTCCTCTGGCAAAAGTTCTCCAGATGTTTGGATTCATTTCCCGTAAGTGATAACGATTGATGAAGCTGGCTGGGATTTCTGGGGGTAGAAGTCCAAAACATCTAGAGGACCAAAGTCTGAGAACTGCTGTCCTGTGATACCTTTTTAAAATATTGATGGAACAAAGTTGCTGATACTTAGTGTCAGAAAGGTTGTAGAGCACCTTTTAAGCTGATAGTTGCAAAAAAAAGCTGTTGGTATTATTATTAACCTTTATTTATGAAGCACTGTAAATTTACACAGCGCTGTACATACAATCTTTTTAGTTAGACGGTTCCCTGCCCTCGGGCTTACAATCTAAAAAGACATGACACAGAAGGAGAAGGGAGTGGTGGCTGGAAAGGGTAAGAGGTCCAGCAGTTCCTCTCTACCTCCGAGGCCTGGACCAAGGCAGATGGACTGGAGGGAGGGCTTGGCTTCATAATGGATGGTTAATCATTTTCCAGGGAAAATACATACTCTCAAGTACGATAATACATATACAGTACATCTGGTATGAAATTGATTATTACTAGGAGATGAAGATAGCACTACTGATGAGGTAAATTGTTGTCATTGTATGTGTCTTTAAGTCATTTCCAGCTTATGGCAACCCTAAGGCTAACCTATCATGGGGGTTCAGAAGGGGTTTAATAGGGATTCAAACCATATAATCTGCCCCGCACACTCAGATCGGCCGGGAAGCATCTGCTGAGAGTTCCAGACTCGAAATATGCCACAACATTGCGTAGGGCCTTTACCATCTCGGCCCCTCAGCTCTGGAACTCGCTTCCCGGTGAGCTCCGCTTGGCCACCTCCCTTGACCGGTTCAGGAAGGAGTTAAAAACCTTCCTGTTCCAACAAGCCTTCCCCTAATTGTTCCCTGTTAGTTTCCCTCTTCCCCCTCACTGTTACTGTTGTTGCACATCCTAAGCTAGCTGGATATTGTTATAGTATTGTTGATTGCATTGATTGTATTGGTGATTGCTATTTTAATGTATACTTACTGTGTTTTACTGTGCTTTTATCTTGTAATGGCACTTCTTGTAACCCGCCTTGATCTGAGGAAAGGCGGGCTATAAATAAATAAATAAATAATTTATTATTATTTTATTGGTCACCCAGGGTCATAGTCCAACACTGAAACCACTACAGTTCTATGCAATGAATATTACACTTATTCAGTTGAAGTAAGTGAAAGTGCACAACCCAAAGGCATTTGAAAATAGACATTATCTGTACACTCTAAATATAGCGAACATAACAAAAACTCAGTGGAATGGAGAGAGCCAATGTGTTATGGTTATTTCTAGTTACAGTGGTGCCCCGGGATACGAAATGATCGCGTTACGAAATTTCTGGGGTACGAAAAAGTTAGATTGGAAAAAACTGTTCCGGGTTACGATGTTTTTTTTGGGTTACGAAATTTATTTCGCCGCGAAATTCAAACGCAAAGCGCGGCTAGCGGCTTTCCAGCGCTAACGGAAAGCCTTTTCGGGTTGCGAAATTATCGGGTTACGAACGGAGCGGCGGAACGAATTAATTTCGTAACCCGAGGTAGCACTGTACAAACCCTAAATAAAGACAGGTGTAAGGGAGGGACAGTGTTCTTCTTTACATAGAAACAAAGCAATTATAAATAAAAAGGGTGCTGGACTTCTCCAGTAAATTGCTGCAGATTGCAATCCCAGAACCCCCAAATAATTTAGCACTGGAGATATACTATAATGCCCCTCTTTGAACGAAAATGCTCTGAATGCAAGCAGCACTGAGTACCTCTGCAACTTTACAGGTCATCATGAAAATTCATTGTGTGGAGTGAATCTTCCTTTACACAGGCAGAGCATGGTGGGCATACTGCAAAAACATAAAGGCTAGATGCACTCCACACAATGAATTTTCATGATAAGCTATTCTTTTCTCTATTAGAATTATGTTGGAGGGCACCTGCTTTCAAAATGGCAACAGAGGATTCACCCTTTGCTTCATTACTGTCTTACTTGTTAAGCAAAGCATTTTCAGCATTTGAATTACAGCAGTGGCTTCCTAGATTGCAGCAGCTGCCGAGCGCTTTCCAGCAGACACCTTTCATCACAATTTCTCCTCCTAAATGCTCAAAAATACTGGTACCCTGTTAGGGACAAAGAGCTTTGCTATCATTACACAGCTTTTTCTGTGTTGCATTAAGCAGAACTGTATTATTTGCCTGCCTTTAAAGCTTCAGGCATTTTCTGATTTATAGTTGCTGTGTGGAGCTCTTGGTCATTAAAAACAAAAACAAACTTTCCCTTGGGCTTAAGTGTCTGTGATAACACGCAGACTATTTTAATCATTCCTATGCAAAACATTGAGCTGGTTTAATTGCTGTCATAAAGTGCAAGGGGCAGAATTCAAGTGGGGAACTTTTGGTCTTTTTGGACCATTCTTTACTTTTCTTACATATTCTTTACTGTAATTCACACAATCCATTAGCATTAACCAGGCTGGTTGGGATTCTACAGAGGTGAACTCCAAAACTTCAGGGGTGCCAAAGATTTCCTAGTCTTGGAGTAGAAAGTCCAATATTGAGAGTTTGAGGCTGTGCACACAGCCCTGAAGGGGTGGCCTGGAGCCGCCCATTACAGCTAGATTGGGGCCGTGGCAACTGCAAGCTGCAGCAGCCCCGGTCTGGCTTTTGCAGGGCGCAAAAAGGACCTACAAAAAGTGGCTCCTTTTTGCGTCCTGCAAATATTTATTTATTCCCTGCCAAGTCTATCAGAGTGGCTTACAATTTGTTAATTAGGCAAGGGATGCCATAGGACGTTGCTGTGGCTTGGCAGTGCTCCTTCAGCGCTACATCGTATGTACGCAGTGCTGGAGGAGCACCATGACGCAATGCAACATGCGATGCAGCGTGTGGCATCACCCCACCCTGGGAGCGGAGCTGGGGCATGCATCATGTAGACGCTATACCTTGACTCTGCCCTCAAGCCAGCCCAAACAGCCGGTCTTCACTATCTTTTTAGTTGTTGTTGAAATTTGGAATTGCAACCTCTGAGAGTGGGAGGACAGTATCATGTGGGACAGATTCTGTTGTTGTTGTTGTTGTTGTTCCTGCTATTTGCCATCAGGTCAACTTTGATTTGTGGTAGACTTATGAATGAGAGACCTCCATCCACTGAACTGCTCAGGTTTTATAAATTCAAGGCAGTGGCTTTCTTGATTGAATCAATCCACCCATAAGATGACCTTCTTCTTTTTCCTACTGCTTTCCTTTTTAGTGTGCATTTTCATATTTGCTGAAAGCCAGTGTGGTGTAGTGGCTTGCGTGCTGGACTATGATTCCCCACTTAGCCATGAAACCCACTGGGTGATCTTGGGCAAGTCACACTCTCTTGGCTTCAGGGGAAGGCAATGGCAAACTTCCTCTGAACAAATCTTGCCAAGGAAACCCCATGATAGGTTCATCTTATTGTTGCCATAACTCAGAAATGACTTGAAGCCACACAACAACAACCATCATATTTTCCAGTGAGTTAACGCCATCACGTAGAATCATAGAGTTGAAAGGAGCCCCATAGGCCATTGACTCTGTCCCACCATTCAGTGCCGGGAATCCATCTGGTAGCTGTCCAGTCTCTTTCTGAAGACATCCAGAGGAAGAGACCCCACCACTTCTCTAGGCCAAATATTTATTGCCTTGAACATTATTTCTGGCCTGGCATAGATGTGGGAAGGGTTGGAGGGGACTACTATATATAGGAGAGATTCCCAGTGAACAAATGCAGATATATACTTGTTGTTGGTTTTTTAAGAGGTGCTCCTTCAAATCTCCAATTCCTTTTGCTCGTTTTGTCATGGTGCACATCTATGTACAAGATACCCACTTTACAGATGTTTGTGTGCATGCATGTAATGTATTTAGAACCACCATTGTACGTTGTATTTTCCTTTGAAGCAGGAGGGAGATATAAACTTGTTACTCTGAAGAACTGAAAATTTAAATTTAGACTGTGGGATGGAGAGTCTATGGAGGCAAAAGGGACAGATAATGAGTAACTAGGAATAAATGAGAACCATTAGAGTTCTCCATAGTTTCCACCAGGTTAAGGAATGAGGAGTTGAGAAAGATGGGATTTGAGAAGTGATTTGAAAATCTAGCCAGAGGTAGAATGAAATGGACTCCCTTGTAACAATATAGGCATCATTGCCTCTGTGATGTCCCCAAAGGCCCCCCAACTGTCAATTTTTTTTAATGGCATGATTTTGGGCCATTTTTACCTCCAAACAAAGCAAAAGACTCCCAGACTCACAAAAACATGTGACAATATACCTACCTTACTCCCACAAGAACCCCAGAACCCTGTAATACCCATATTTTCCTCTGCTGTCCCTCTTAAAATGGTGGCAGGAAATGACAGGCTGTAACTGAGCATGGATAGTGTGTGTTCATTCCGTCTCTGGTTGATGTGTGGGTCCTGGATTTGTCTGTTTGGGTTTACAGGTGTGATCTATTGGGGTTTGGGATCTTACGGTTATATAGGATAATCATAATCGGCTTGGTGAAAGTTCTTTTTTCACACATTGCTACTACATTGTGCAGGAACAATTTATTAAAAATCTGCTTATCTGAAACACATCTTAACAGTATATATGAAATGTATGCCAGTATTGTTTTTAAATATTTCCAGAGAGTGTGTGCAGTCAAATGTTAAACCTTCTCCCCTCCCCATGTGTGAAAAAATGAAGATATTTTGCTCAGTGCAGCAGCCCTTGCTTATCTTGCCATACCCTAGTGTTGCAATTTGAAACACGTCCTTGGCCTTCTGGCCTTGTGGGATTTAATTTTTCTTAATTAACCTCAAGGACTTGCCATGCACCACCTCTGGAGTTTATCCATGTGCTGCTCTCCCTCTGTGTTTGTCTGAACCATTTTGCATTATCCTGACTAAGACAAATGTAAATGATTAGTCAATGCACACCTCTTTTTAAGGCCCCCCCCCCAACAGTGCAACCCATCTATTCAGGATCTTTTCCTCTGTCTTTGTTTCATGGGGAAATGAAGTGAGGAGGGGGGATGCTCACAGTACCCTGTTTCTTTTATTGAATAAAACTCAATAAAAAGCTGAGGAAGAGCTCAGCAAAAATTAGGACGAAACAGAGAACCAGAGTCCTAGCTGGTTGAATGACCAGTGGGAAGGCAGTTGGAGGTAGTTTGTGAGACAAGCAGATAATTTATCTAATGGGGAATCTTTACAAATAAGGTAAACATAAATAATTATAAAGAAATTTTTCCTTTATCCTGCATATCTGTGTGAAATACCAGTGCAAACAAGCTCTTCTCATACAGAGGAAGGGAAGTACAGTAATAGTGCCACTCTATTTTGCTTTGGTCAGACCTCCTCTTGAATACTGTGTTCAGTTCTGGGGATCACAATTCAGGAGGGATATTGACAAGCAAGAGCCATGTCCAGAGGAGGGTGACCAAAGTGGTGAGAGGTCTGGAAACCATGCCCTATCAAGGAGCGGCTTAAGGCACTGGGCATGTTTAGCCTGGGGAAGATGAGGTTAAGAGCTGACACGATGGCCATGTTTAAATATTTGAAAGGATATCATGTTGAATATGGAACATGCTTGTTTTCTGCTGCTCCAGAGAATGCTGACCTAGAATAGAATATATATACTGTGTGAACTCCTCCTCACAAAGGTTCACACAGTATATATACACACACACACACTCTTCTAGGTCAGCATTCTCTGAAGATGCCAGCCACAGATGCTGGCAAAATGTCAGGAATAAACTCTGCTAGAACATGACAACACAGCCCGAAAAAACCACAAAAAACAATAGTGTTGACTTCCGGCGGCGATGGCTGGGTGTTCAGTCGCTGTGTGATGGGCTCGTCACAGCGATCATCAAAGCAAACTTAATGGGGCTAATCCCTTATTTAATCCGGTTCTGGAGGAGAGTCAGAGCACGGGGCTCGAAGGGGGACTCGGTGGCGACCCGAGTAGAAGCCTTCGAGGGTGACTGCCGGCAGGGGCACGGGATCCGAAGAGCAGCCGGGTTTGCTTTGATCGCCATTTTGGCTTTGAACTTAGCCTGCCGTTATTTTAGAAGCACTTTAGACTAAAAGCTACAAGTCTTAAGAGCAATCCTACACCTACCTTTTTGGGTATTCGGGGAACTTTCACTTAGAAATCTGGAATTTGGCGAGACCCTCTTCGCGAGGTACGGAGTCTCCTCACAAACCAAATAACAAGCCTTTCCTGACAAGAAGGGGGGCTTTAAAAGCGGGATGGAGCAGGAGACTCCAGACTTAATGGATGTTTAAAAGAATCAGATGAGGGGAACAATCGGAATGATCTAGTACTGGAGTTTCTAAAACAAGCAAACTGAAAACAACTAATAACTTTGTTCATATTAATACCCCTAGTTTGAGATCGTTTTATCTCAGCCAAAACGTTTATAAACCCAGCAAGAGAGAGCGTGCCTAAGGGAAGAGAGAGCTACAAAATGGCGATTTGAAAGGGAAACGCTACAGAGGAGAGAGTTACATTGTCACCTTGGGTTTAATAATTGGAACCTAGTGAAGCCTATTAGAAGAGAAGGGGGCACGGAGGAAAGAGGACTGAAGAGGAGACAACGGACTTATAAAGATTAAAATTTAATAATAGAGATAGCAAGAAAGATGACAACGGAAAGAGGACAGGGGAGGAGACAACGGATCCACAAAGAGTATAGTGTAATACCAGAGGTAACAAGAAAGGTGACAACGGAAAGAGGACAGGGGAGGAGACAACGGACTTACAAAGACTATAGTGTAAACCAAGGTAGCAAGAAAGGCGACATCGGAAATAGGACAGGGGAGGAGACAATGGACTTACAAAGATTACAGTTTAATATCAGAGGTAGCAAGAAAGGTGACAACGGAAAGAGGACAGGGGAGGAGACAACGGATCCACAAAGACTATAGTTTAATACCAGAGTATATCAGTTTCAACATTTAAAGAAGGGTGTTTTGGAGAGAAACCTTTTACTGGGGAATACTGAGATCTAGTAGAGACATAATTAAAATTTAATTAATACCTTGGCTCTTTTTGCCTTAAATAGCTCATACAAGTGATTTTGTTTCTTTTTTCTCATTATTTATTTTGGAGCAGAGGAATCCTGTAGAGCTTGAACTTACAGAGCAATACCTAAGTACAGCCCCTGCCAAATATACAGTTTTCACCACTAATTGTTATAACACTGTTGATATACTTGCTTTTTCTCCTATATATACAAGACTAATAGGTAACTCAAACTAATACTTTTTTATTTTTTTATTTTTATTTTTTTTGCTATAAGGAGCATATTAATTGAATGTCCTAGAGGTCATCAGCTGGAGATATACATCTGGTTTACACGGTAGAGAAAGTAGTTAATACAGAAGGACTTAGTTAGAGAGTAAGAACTCTAAATTGAAGACGGCGTCTTGGTTTTTTTTTTTCTTTTTCTTTTTCTTTACTGATTTCTAGAACTCATTTCCCCAAGGGTTATCCCCATTTAAAAAAATGAGTGTGATTTCCAGGTAGGTTTTGTCTGCAAATCATGCAGAAAACTCCCAAACATATGAAAACGTAAAAATACTCCATCCACCCCCATAAGCATCCCACAATCTCTTAGTACTCCATCTACTTCCATTTTCCTGTATAGCTGCTTGCAAAATGGTGACAGGAAGAAAGATAGTCACCATTTTGGGAAGGTCTGCAGAGGAGACAGTCTCTATTTCTTGCTCTAAAATATTTTTTTAAACCTGTATGCAAATTCTCCATGGCTTTCCCAATATTTTGACAGAGTTCCTTTTGGTGACTGCAGCTCTCAGAGTCTTCCAGCTGGCAAGGCTTATATGGCCATGGTTGCTGGGGGAAATGCTAAGAACTGTAGTGCCAAAGTGTAATTTTTCCAAACTCTCACTTTCCTACATAAGGAAGGAAAAGGGCCATAGGAGTGCCTTGACGGTGTCTGTGCTGTAATGTGTCAACTAGAAAACGCTTTGCCTCATTTCATCTCCACTGAGCCATGGAGCCATTTTTGCTGTTGAGAAATTTGTCACTGGATGGCAGGAGATGTTTCTATGTATTTTCTTTACTCTCCTATAAAATTCCTCTCAGTAAATGTCAGCTTATGGCAATCCATTCTGAAAAGCATGGAAGGGCCTTCGCCGGTTAGTGATGGGAACAGTTCAGGCACTTTCTGCCGCACTTGTTCATGTTTCTGAATTTCAGCTAATTGCTTGACAGTCTAATAAGGAAGACTTGCAGGTCCACAGACCATTTAGTTTCTTAAATAATACCAAAACTATTGAAAGTGATTAGGACTTTGGAGTTTATCAGACAAGGGGAATTGGAAGTATAATCCGATGACAATCTGAACGCAATCATGGGGTTTAACGTTATTGCGTGATAACCCACTACACACAAATTTGGGCAATGGAAAGTCAGTCTGAACGCAATCATGTGGTTTCACGTTATTGCGTGATAAACTGCCACATGCAAATTTGGGCAATGGCATGCTGTTTTTGGGCAATGGGGAGCCAATTCGAATGCAATGCCTATTCACGTAATTGTGCGAAACTAGCGACTTTAAGTGAATGCGTTTTGGCCCCACTTTCTTTTCATTTGAATTTAGGAGAAATTCCTCCCGTTTCATAATCTCCCTTGAATTGCTTTCCATGTTCCTCTCTGGGAGCTTTAATCGCTGTGATCACACATTGACGTTTAGCTGGTTGCAGGGATCATTTGACTCCCCTGTTGAAAAAGCTCCATTGGCAAACAGTCCTTTTCTGAGCAGAATTTGAAGTGTTGTTTTTGATCTTTAAAATCCTGTTAGGTCCAGACTGTCTAAAAGACCGTATCTTCTTATACAAGCTAATGCAAGTTTTAAGATCCGCAGGAGAAGACTTTCTCTCAGTCTTATGTCCTTCGCAGTTGATGTTGGTGAGGAGTTGGGACAGAGCCTTCTCCATGGCAGCTCCATGGCTGCTCCCAGATTATGTACATTCAGACTACATTAAAATATTACTCCGTGTTACACCCAATAATGGCGGGATACAAACCACCATATAGTACGTATTGTATACGTACTAGGGTTAGGAAGGGGCGGTGCTTCTGCACCCCCCTAATCCTAGTACGTATATAATACGTACAAGATGGCAGTGCCCCTTCCACATGGGCGCCGCCATCTTTACGTACTGGATGCATAGCATCCAGACGTGTCGCGACGTCATCAGTGCACCGCGGAAAGAAGCTCCGAAATAGAGCTTCTTTTTTGCTCCACGCGGGAGCCGCGCGGTTTGGCTGCTGCAGCTCCCACGCGGAGCAAATGGTGCCAGCGGGGAACCGCTGCAAAGCGGCAGTTTGTATCCTGCCAAATTAAAGCTTTTTAATATTTACATGAATGAGCAAGCATTATCTTTAAAAATACACACCATTAACCTGATCCTTCTAATATATACCATATATACTCATGTATAAGTCGAGAGATTTTAGTGAAGAAATTGGCCCCAACAAATCTGGGTCGACTTATCCACGAATCAATGTAAGTACTGAACTTTAACTCTTGTTTTAAAAAAGAACCATCCTATGGTGCAAAGCAAGAGCATTATCTGTCCTGGAAGCACTGAGCCCCTTTTCTCTCTCATCCATCCAGCTTTTACTATGAGCATAAACAGTTATAGCTGCTGGGATTTTAAAAAGTTTTTTGGCATTGTTTTCCTTAGCTTCATCCTTTAGATCCCATGCTACATGCCCCTTAAGTTTTACCCTTGACTTATCCTCGGGTCATGTCAAAATCATATCAAAATCCATAATTTTGGCCCCCAAAACCTGCCCTTGATTTATAAATGAGGTCAGCTTATAGTTGAGTATATACGGTAAATTTAATGATGTGCCCAATTTTCTAGCTTTAAACAATGATTATAGGAAAAATCGTATTAAAACAAATCCCTTCCACGGGAAATCTGATTGGCCCTCTCCCTGCTTTCTTTCCAGTTACCAGTGAAGATACGTTTGTTCAAGCAGGCCTTGTGAATTTTAATGATGGAGCAGTATTAAGTGTGGAAAGCGGTGTGCTGTTTTTTTAAAAAACAAATCTTTATTGGAAGTTGTGTTTTATATATGTTTTAAGTGTTTTAACCATTTTTAATCATGTTTTTAACCATCCCGTTTAATTTTTATTTAACTCTTGCAAATTAATATGTCAGCTTGATCTTTTAAAACTACCTTAAAAGCCACCTTGGGCAACTAGTGTGGTGTAGTGGTTTGTGTATTGGACTAGGACTGTCGAGAGCAGGATTCGAATTCTTGCTCAACCGTGGAAACCCACTGGGTGACCTTGGACAAGTCAA
>NC_056526.1:5330311-5444031 GCF_019175285.1 Sceloporus undulatus | reverse complement strand
ATTATTATTATTATTATTATTATTATTATTATTATTATTATTATTATTATTCGTTACACCAGGCTCCAAAACAGACTGCAAAAACAATGCTGTTTAACTGCCCTGGCTCAAGGCTTGGGAATCATGGGGACTGTAGTTTATTGTGGCACCAGAGCTCCCTGATAGAGGAGGCTAAATGTCTCACTAAACTACAGTTCCCAGAATCCCCTAACATTGAGCCTGGGCAGTTAAACTGGTCTCAAACTGGATTATTTCTGCAGTGTATTTTGGACCCAGGTTGATTTGGGAGTATTCTGACTGCTGTTGGGGTTCAGTGTTCTTGATAGTACATACTCTTCACGGTGGCTAATGAACCCAGGATATATTGTGCAAAATGTGGACATTTCTGTGTTCAGAATGCAAATCCCAGAATTATGTTTTTTCTTAGTGCAGTATTTAAGATAACTTTAGCACAAGATGTGGAAGGAGCTTTTAGGTCATTGTTTTTAGTACAAAGGTTTGTGACAATATTGCTTTGACTGCCACATGAAATCTGTAGAACCAGGGAAAACTAAACATCTCTTTTCTCACTTTCAGTGTACCGACAAAGTCAGTTTTTTGAGAAGGTCACCCTAACCCTTGATATTTGTAGGCAGTGTGTTTTCATCTTTCATTTCTAGGTGTCTCTTGGATTAGTGCCAGTGTCCAGTAATCCTCCATGAAAGCACACTGTGGAGCTTCATTATGGCAAAGTAATGCCACATGATTGAATTACATGCAGAGAAAGAGTACTTGTCCCTTTCCCCTTCTCTTTCATAATATGAAGTTGGACGCAAATGGTAGCGGCTAAGCAAATTCTAATACATTTTAATGAAAGTGTGTGGCGTTGGAATGATGGGTTTGATTGTCTGCACTGGGAGTTAATGACGCAGTTGGAGAAGGGCAGTGTGCTGGAGAAGGCAGCGACAGGCAGAATGCTGGAGAAATCACACTGACTAATTTTCAGGCCTTTACTCAAGGCTATATTTATTTCCAGCTATGGAGTTCTGAAAAATAGTTATACTACAGGATTAACTCTTTAGGTTGTTGCTTAAGAACTCAACTGAATAAAAGTGCAGCAAGAGTTAGCTGTCTGGTATTAAATAGCTTGTGGATACCTACACACTTACCTATCATGAGTAAAATAGTTCTAAAGAGTTGGCAAGAATAATATTTTTTTGTGGGGTTTTTGTGGTCTATGTGACTGTGTTCTGGAAGAAGTTATTCATGACGTTTCGCCAGCAGCTGTAGCTGACATCTTGAGAGAAATGTCAGAAATAACCTCTTCCAAAAGCCACATATCCCCAAAACCCTAAAAAAACTATGGATTCCAGCTGTAAAAGCCTTTGACTTCACATTGTCAAGGATAATGTTTATAGGCTAGAAGTCACTGTTTTATTTCTTTTCAGACTGCCAGATGTGCAGTTTGTGACCGACAGAGGTGTTTGTATGAGCTACAGACTTTTAAAACTTTTCTGAAATCTATAAGAGCTCAGTTTTGGGTGCATTGTGAACTTTGCTGTCTCTTTCTGGAACAACTTAAGATACCTTCCCAGAGCTATTTTCTTCCTTTTCTTTCTTCTGCTTTGCATGCCTTGCTCAGATAAGAAGAAAAGTATTCTCCATCACCATGTACTATTGTGAGAGCTGGACAGTGAAGAAAGTGCAGAAAAAGAAAATCACCTCTTTTGAGATGTGGTGTTGGAGAAGAGTACTGTACTGAGAATACCATGGATAGCCAAAAAGACAAATAAATGGGTCTCTGAACAGATCATGCCTGGACAGATCAAGCCTAAAATTGTCCTGGAAGCCAACAGTTAAATCAAGGCTGTCATCCTTTGGCCACATCATGAGAAGGCAAGGCTCCTTAAAAAAGACAATAGTGCTAGGAAAGGTAGAAAGCCGTAGAAAGAGAGGAAGACTGCATGCCAGGTGGATAGACACAGTCAAGGAGGTCACAGGTCTGGCTCTGCAGGACTTATGCAGAGCAGTGGAGGATAAAGGGGTTTGGAGATGTCTGATCCACAGGTTTGCCATGAGTCGAAATGAACTCAAGGGCAGCTAACAACAGGTCGAGGCAGACAAACTAGTTCTCTAGTTAGTTCTCTCTGTTTTAGATAGGGAATCTACAAATAACCAGCAAGGCTTGGAAAGCCTCAGTAACTGTATGTTTGCTTTTCAGCTAAAATGTATGTTTGGGATACCTTTGAAACACCTTTTCTCCAGTGGTTTTTAGTGGGCAATATAGACTTATTTGCAGTGCTGTTTGGGTCATTATGCAGAAGTTCTTAGATCAGAAGAACAATGACAGGGTGGCCTAGGACTTCACTCCTTATTCACTGTTTGATTTTGCCAGAACAGGACTGGATCTGATGGACCGAAGTAGTCCAGCATTTTGTTCTCCAACAAAATGGCTGATATAGTGAGAACTTTGCTTTCTGACAGATCATTACACAAATTTTGTTTCATGCACAAAATTACCTTCAGGCTAGGTGCATAACATTTATATATAAACATAAATGAATTTTGGGTTTAGATGTGGGTCCCAGTTCCAAGATATTTCCCTATGTACATACAGTGGGACCTTGTTATCCACAGCAGACATCAAGCCCAGTTGTCTTCAATGGCTGCGCTCGCAGGCGCATGCACATCACGCCACCATTAGGGATAATGCGACTTGAGGTCCTGCATTTTTTGGTATTTGTGGGGTGGAATAGGGGTCTGGATTGGATCCCCTGTAGATACCAAGATCTGACTTTATATTCAAATGCAGGTATTCTGAAATCCACAACCTTTCTGATCCCAAGCATTTTGGATAAGAAAGACTCAGTCTGTGTATGACTAGTAACTGCAGATCTCCTCCATTAATTTATCTTATCTTCTTTTATAGCTGTCCAAGTTGGCATCCATCACTACATCTCCCGATAGCAAATGCTGTTGTTTGATTGGCCCCTCAATTTAGTTATCTGCTGCTTTTTGGCAAGGCTGATATGATTTGCTTAAAGGGTGGCAGCTAGCTATCTGACTGACAGTTTACTGTCAGGAAGTTCTTTTTAATGTTTAGGTTGAATCTCTTTTCTTGGAAATTGAATCCATTTATTTGTATCCCAAGCCTGTGGAGAAGGAGAAAACAAGCTTGGTGCATCTTTTACAGGACATCCCTTTATGTATCATATCATTTATTTGTTTGTTTATTGCACTTATATCCTGTCTTTCTCCCAAAATGAGGCCCAACGCATATAGTCTCCTCCAAGCTAAACATATCTAGCTTCTTAAACCATTTTTCATATAACTTGGTTTCTAGATCTCTGACCAGCTGGGTCACCCTTCTCTGAACATGTGCCAGCTGTCAATGTCTAATTTTGAGAACTTGTATATGTTGGCTGAATGCCTACATTTTGGGTCTATGGACTGTAATAAATTATGACTGACTGACTGAATATCTTCCTTGAGCTGTGGTGCACTGAATTTCATAATTATATAGGATACTAGATGCTAGTACAAAGGATACTGGACACATAAAGCATCCTGGAACAAAGAGGATTACCCAAATACTGTTATATAGTGCTGCAGAGAGAACCATGGATGACAAGTAAAGAAGCTATATTGTAATGCCTTTTGTGTTTGCCCCAGCTAGGTTAAAAAGCCAGGTTTTTTTTTATTCGACACAAACATTTTGTCCACAAAGAAAAAGAGGAACAGAAGAACTAGCTCTTGAAGAAGGTTTCCCCCAAAACACGTAGAGCAAAACAAATAAAGCCTTTTTGTAGCAACACTACTCATCAGCATTTGTCCATCAACGCTGGAGCACATCCCTCCTCCTCTATTATTCGTGGTGTTTCCTCCTCCTGAACATTCTCTCATTGTTTGGGTTAAAAAGCCACTTCAAGTCCCATGACAGGATAAAACATGAATGCTCTCAGGGACTGCAGGTTATTCAGGAATGCATACAGGGAGAGGGCAGAGCTATAAACTTGAGAAGGGTTGCTTTCCTGTCTGTGAGACTCCTCCTTCATGGAGATAGCTAACAAGGTCTTGGAGGGGATGTGGCTCAGTGGTAAACTTGTTCATGCAGAACTTTTTTTCATGCAGAACTTCTCAGGTTCAAACCCAAGCATCTCCATGGTGGCCTAAGATGGAATCTTACCTAGAAAACTAGGAGAGCTGCAGCCTGTCAGAATTGACAATCCTGGACTAGATAGACTCATTGCCAGTTTAAGAGAGATTCCTATGTCTCCTCTTGGAAGGATATTTCCTGATGAGTTTCAGTAATCCAGGCATCCCCACCTTCAATGTCTTCAGGGATTTCTTCTAAAGAAGAAGATCAAGGGCAAGGGCAGTGTCCATTCTGACACTGTATCTGGGTGATGGATTTTCACATTTTGCGCTTGAAATCTGTAGAATCTGGTTTGGATCTTGTATCTGAGCCACTGGTCTCAGTAGGAAGGGCTAAAGTGCTGCCTGATAGATTATATACCTGTTTTCCTTATCAGTTTTCGTCCCTGCCCTGTTTCTGCTTCTTGGAGGCATGGCTTACAACCTTTTGGTTCCCAGTCAGATGACATCCAGCTTCCTTTCCCATTCCAGCCCTGAAGCAAAACCATTGCTTTTCCACTGCTCCACAAAAATACATAAGCAGAAGGTTTAACCTAAGCAGAAGGTTTTCTTCACACCTTTAAGGGCTTTTTCACACTATGAAAATTGGAAGGTTAACCAAATGTCAATCTGGGGTCATCCATGGTGTTTCACGTTATTTCGCAAGAGAATATCAAATGATGTCATATGCAATCGGAAGGCAATCCTAAGGCAATTGTGAGTCATCCCAAGAATAGCTAAATTCAGAAAACTATAGAATTTATAAATCATGTTCTACTGTGAATTTGCAGTCACTTCGCATTTGTGTCAGTATGAAATGCTACTCCAGTTTGTCCATAGGATTGCCCCCCCATTTAAAGCAAACTACAATTCCCATGACCCTCTGTTACAGCAGGGAGTTGAAGGCAGGGAGTGTGGGCGGGGGGGGGGGAGAAGGCAAAGAGAGGATCTGGGGCCGAAGAACAAGGCTGCCCTCCTCCCTCTCTTTTTCTCCTCCTGAATCTGGTGCCCTTTCTGGCTCCAAGCCCTTTCTCGCTCCAAGCTGCTGCCTTTGCATGGATCCTTCAGAGGACCTCCAGGCTGGGGAAAAGGCTCTAGAAACCAGCCTCAGGCCATGGAAAGGAAGGCTGGGGGAAGAGGACTCCCTGTCGGGCCATCAGTCAGGGCTGTTTAAACACAAGTGACCCCATACTTTTTCACACAAGAGAGAGAGAGAGAGATTCAGACGGACCTGAGAGAAGTGGCTATTGAAGAGGAGAAAGAGCTCTTCATTCCCACCGCATGCACGCACTGTTGAAATTGTGAATTGACAAAAGACTGTACAAACCGGAAGTGTAAAATGGATTCGATTTTTTCCTACTTGCGCATGCGCAGAGATGCAAATTCAAAATTAAGAAGCTGTTGGGTATGTATTCATGCGATGAATGCATTCACATTTGCGCTGCTTTCTTTGGGATGGACTCTGCATTCCTCATTGCATGTGATAAGCTACTACATAATTTTGTGCATTTTCACATTGGCCCCACTTTCTCTTATTTTGGGACGGTGATACATGCCCTCCTTGTGAAAAAGTCCTAAGAAATGTGGAGAAGTTCCTGAAAACCTGCCATCATTAAATTCTGTCCGCTATATCTAAACAGTTGTCTCAAGATGTTTTGTGCCTTATCTTGGCACTCGTGCAGCTTCATAGTGGATGCATCTTGGTTGAGAGACGCCAGTGAGGTCCTATACAGTGGTGCTGGCATAATTGTACCATTGTACAGTGACATCTCCACTCTAAAGTAAGCCAGTTTGCAGTGGGCACTGTTACCTTGCATCCTGCTGTGCCCTAGTAGGTGATGCCAACGCAGCCTAAGGCACAGACATGTTTTTCACCTTAGAGCAGGATGGAGGAGCCTTAAACCTTTGGGCTCTAATAGCCTGCTAGGGTTCCCGATGTCACACAGTGTTACCCTGATAGTGTTTGTCTGTTTGCTCACTGATGTTGCCAAGGGAACAGATCAGAACCATCCCTGGTTAAATTTGTACAGCTCTGTTAGCTGCAAACAAACAAGATTCTGTGTTAAGCTGACAGAGTAGAAAAGCTACCAGGAAACATGTAACAAGAGAGTGGGGGTGGGGGGAGATGGGAAAGGTTTCTGTTTTGCATCCTCTCAAGTTGGAATACATGCTCCATCTCATAGACACTGAAGACTCCAGGCTGGGGCAGCAGTATGGCTTTTTCATTAGTCTCCCTTTCCTCTTTTGGTAGGAGCTGATTTAGGCAGAAGCTGAGTTTAGGAAAGATGTAGATCAGCAGTGAAAGTGGTGCAGGCATCCAGGTGTTGCTGGACTTGAACTCCCAGCACCCCTCACCATTGTTTGCTGCATCTGCTGGGATGCAGCATCTAGAGGGGTGTTTGATTCCTGCCCCTGATATAGAAGAGTTGGCCTTCACCTGAGTGGCTTTTGCTGGAATGCTGAATCACAGTCTTTTTTCCAGCCAGAGTGTTTGGATGATAATTTTGCTTCAAGCGGACTGAGCCCAAAGAGAGAAACACTTTATCTGCCATCACCAACTGTAGGAGCATGGCAGCGGTGTCACTAGGGCTGGTGTCACGCAGTGCACTAACTCATGGTGTCACACCCCCCCATTGGCTTCTTTCCATACCACACCATACAGAATTCTTAGTAATGTTTTTTGTACTAATGTTACTCATTAGTTGTAATTCCTGTATATCACTGAATGTAAGAGCAATAGTTGTGATATAAACAAGTAGCAAAATTAAAATTACACCTTTTAATTACAGTATCATATGCATAGCCTAAATGCATTTACATATACAGTGGTCCCTCCACATTCACTGGGGGATGGAATGAAAGATCCCTGTGAATGTGGAAAAACTGCAAATTTTAAAAAGAACACTATTCTTTTTACCTAAGAGAACACCTCTCTAGGAATCTCCAGGTCCTCCAGTGCGACTCTATGGTCAACGTCTGCTAGAGGACCTATAAATACTCTTGCTGGAGGACCTATAAATACCTAGATAAGTGTTTTCTCTAGGAACTTCTAGGTTCTCTAACAAAACTCTGTGCTCAACATCTGTCCTGGACTACGGCCAGCACACACAGACACACGCCGATAAGAATGGCTTAGCACAGCAAGTGGAAGCAGAACACAGACCTTGCAAGGAGTAAGCGTGAGAGCAGTCCAAAAGCCAAGAAGAAGTCAAGATACTGGGAGTCAGAGCAGTCCGAAAAGCCAAGCCGAAGTCAGGATACCAGAAGTCAGAGTAGTCAAATCAGTCCAGGGTCAAAGCAGCCAGAAGATAACAAGGGTCCAGTCCATCCCGAGGTCAAAACAACAAGAAGTCAAGATACAAGGAGCCAGTGCCAGCAGCAATCATACCAAAGGATCATGCAATAAACTCTGACACTGAGTTGAGGCCTCTCTACAGCTTAAGTAAGGGAAACTCTCCCCTGTGCCATCTGAGGCTGGTTTGCTAATTGCCTCTCTGCAATCCTCCTGGATCTGCACCTGCAAGCACTCTCAGCTCTTCTCTGTTTGTAAGTAGGCACATCCAGGCATGATTCCTCCCCAGAGTCACCATTAGGCTGTTGCACCACAGGAGGCATATCACTAGCACTAGGACCTGGTTGGGCCTCCTCCTCTGGGGCTGGGAGAGCACAGCTGGGACCTGGCAGAGCAGGATTAGCACCTGGTATAGCCTCTATTAGCTCTTGCTCTGGAGGAGGCTCGTCGTCCTCCTCCGATACCTGATCTTGGCTGGCCATGACAACATCCAGCAGAATTGCACTGGAGGACTTAAGAGATTCCATGCTAATCAAACCAGAAAATAATCAAATCCACAAAAGTCAAAGCTGCAAATGTGGAGGGCCAGTTGCACATAGTTTCATGTGGTTAAAGTGAGCATTCGGTAAAAGGTGATGTTTTTAAAGAAAAAGTTTAAAAGAATATTTTTTTAAAAAATAAAATTTTAAAAATTTATAATTTAAAAAAATGTTTAAAATTTTAAAATTAAAAACCCCCCAGGACAGTGGTTCTCAACCTGTGGGTCGCAACGTGTTTGGGGGTCAAATGACCCTTTCACAGGGGTCGCCTAAGACCATCAGATAACACATATTTCTGATGGTCTTAGGAACCAAGGCAAAAATAATTTTATGGTTGGGAATCACCACAACATGAGGAACTGTATTAAAGGGTCACGGCATTAGGAAGGTTGAGAACCAGTGCCCTAAGGCCTCTCCTTTCTCCTCCCAGTGAGCCTCACGTATTCACATCATCTCTTCAGTATTTTAAAGGGACACAGACGAATGCCACAGCCCATTTCTGCCAAAATGCAGATGTTGGAGGAGCAGTGGCATCACTCTCCGAAGGGTAGTTTGCATGTCCCGCACCCCCCAGTAATGCCACTGATCACAGGTATTGAATATCACTAAACAAGGAATGTTTTGTGTAAGAAAAAAGGCAAAGGGAGGAACCAGGGACTATGAAAGAGTGTTGAGGAGCTTTCCATAAATCTGAAGAAAGCAAATTTGTTAGCATTACTCTGGAAACCGAACAACAACAACAAAAAACCCCTACCAAGACCACCACTGATAAACCATGCTAATTGTGCATAGTTATCAAGATGATAAGAATAAAATGGTTCATATTTTTGAATGAATATAACGGTAATCTCCATTTTAGCGTTGTCATGGTGATGTGGAAAACTCAGGAGGGCTGATACTGCGCACAAGAAGGTAATTATACAAAACAGAATATGTTGCACAATCAAGATAAGAACCTTACATGGCTTTGGTCACTGTTATTCCCTCTCATTGTGAGTGGAGATTATGGAAAAGAAGGCAAGGATCATTGAAGATGCAGTTGTGTAGGAGTATATTTTCTGTTCCATGCAATTTAATTGTGTAGCAAAACGTTTGTGTAGTTCCTTCCCCAGAGTTTGTTACCTCCTTACTTCTCCTCCTCTGCATCTCTTTCCCATCACCTTAAAACACCTCAACCAATCTTAAATATACAATAAAAGAAGGAGTAGAGCACTTGAAAGAGCAAAACAATACTGTACTATCTTTGCATACCTGTTGATGTGGCTTAAATTGACTTGACTAATCAGGCAAGACTTGTTTGGGTGAAAATAATAGTAGCCTCCCTTGAAACTACAGTTCAGTAGGCTGTGGCAAGAGAAAAGGCAACTTCAGTGTGTCAAGAAAGAAGCACAAACATATTTATAATGTCATTATATAAATCCACTATGCCCCCTCTTTAAGAATACTGTATGTACTTCTGGATGCCCTTCTCAAGTTATGGAATTAATACTCACAAGATGTGAGGATGGACCTTTTTGAAAAGAAGTGCCAGTCACAGATGGGATAGTTGTCTTCATGGCTGCTATTAGGCTAACTGGAGAGCCACCGTGGTTTAGTGGTTGGAGCATTGGACTACAGTTTTGCAGACCAGGCACAAGCATGGAAACCCACTGGGTAAACGTGAGCAAGTCATAATCTCCCAGACTGAGGAAGGCGAAGGTAAATCTGCTCTGAACAAATTTTGCCAAGAAACCCTGTTATAGGTTTGCCTGAGTTGCCATAAATCAGAAATGACTTGAAGGCCCACAAGAACAACAACATTAGGCTATCTTATTAGATCTTCCTTTTTGAGAAGGGAAGGCTGCCATGCTTGCACCCCACTTTCAGGGCTTACCAAGGTCACCTGTCTGGCCATGGCTGGATTTTTTAAAATGCTATATTGGGTACCTCCTTTGCTCTTGACCCAAGGTAGCAAATCTTGCTGTCTAAAAGTACAGCATTTAAAACAGCTAATGGGTTTTTATATAATGGCTGCTGCTAGTTGAAACTGTCCTTGAGAGGGAATAATAAGTATCTGTTGCAGCAGCTGAGAGTACATTTGCATGTCAAGGCTATCATATTGATTGCTGCTTTAACTTAAATCAAGATACAGTTGTGTTTTTTCTGCTGCCAGTTGAAGAAAACAAGTCTTGACAAAAGCAGTGTGCATAGATTTCCCTTTTAGGAAGGGACATAAACCCACAGTGGTTCACTTTTTGCCTCTGTGCTTGTCTGTTTGGTGGGTGATCTGAATAGAAATCACAGGACGATTTCTTGGTTCCAAGATACTGTTGGCCCCAGCGTAATCCTTGGTCTGTAGAGCTGTGCAAGTTTCTGTATGCATACATAAGGATATTTGGAAGTCAATCCTCAAAGCCACATAGAGTGGTAGGAAAAAAGTAGGAGACAGAAGCAGAAAGAATCCAGAGGTAAAAAGATAATGAACTCCAGAAATTGTGGATCTCTGACTATACTGGGTATTTAATATTTGTGGATGTCTCTGGTTTGACAGTTTCTGTTTGTGGAACATTGGTTCCTTCTGAGGAATGCATTTGAAGAGGTAGGCTCAAACCTACGAAAGCTCAAGCTATCAACCTCTTTCTGTCAGTCGCAAAGCGGCTACAAGATCTCTTTGCATACGGCTATTCCTTTTGTTGAAGAGGCTTCTTAGGAGGGATTTCTACAAATCATTTTGCTGTGAAATGCACTTGTTTTACAGGTCATCATTCTGAGAGGTGCTGTTGGCAGTGATACGGAGTTTTCTTAGTGGCAGCCTTTTAATAGTCTTTTTCCTGGAGATGAATCCTGGCTAGAATCCTGTTGATGATTATGCTAATTCTCTAGTTATACTAGCTTATGCCTTTTAGGTCCATAATATGAATCCACTTTATGTATAGGCAGCATGGCCTCTTATCTCGACTTGTCATTATTACCTTACAGTAGGAACAAGGCAGTTGGCTTACAATGGGCCTTCTGCATTTGTGGGGGTTGGGGCACAGGACTCCTGTGAAAAGTGGAAAAACCACAAATAAAAAACATTTTTTAAAATCTCAGAGAACCCCTGTCTAGGAATCTCTAGGTCCTCCAGGCAATTCTATGGTCAAGATCTGTTAGACGTTGAAGATCAAATTGTGCTGGAGGACCTACAAATGCATAGAGAAATGTTCTTTCTAGGAATGACTTTTGGCAGAAGCTGACAATAGAGTCACACCAGCGGACCTAGAGATTCTATGAGAGAACTGTTAAGCAAATCTGCAAAAGTCAAAACTGTAAATGTGGAGGGCTAACTGTATACTGTTAACACCAAAATGATCACTTTTGTGAGCTTAATCTTGGCATCTGATCTTAGCCATGGATAATGCTGAAGATAATTTTTTACCTGTGGAAGTAGCCGGTTAATGCAGCCAATTGTCTTCAAGTGGGAGCTGAGGTCTGATTTGCTCTAGGTCTAGGACCTTTTTATTTGTCTTTTTAATGATCCATAGTATTCATAGAACTTGAGCAGGCTGATCTTCCTCCTGTTAGCTTTCATACTTGTACGTAGAAATCGGAAATACTGTGACATGAATGGCTTACAGTCCTTTAATCTGACCATTTGCTTGTAGTCCTTAAAAACCATCACTTTGCCTCACTTTATATCTGGACTGTTTCTAATCCCTTGACCATAGAAGTAGCCCTTGTTGCAGTCTTTCCAGAAACATCTTGGCATGTGGTCACAGGATATCTAAGCAATCTTGAGAAGCTGGAAGATTATGGTAAAAATATTTCATTAAATGAATAAACCATTCCTGTACCTGAGTACAGAGTTCCCCAAAGTTATAATTAGTATTTCTGAGGAGCTGGTTTGATAAAGGAGCACACCTGACTTCCAGTTTTGTTGTGCTTGCATTTTCTTACTCTTGAGGTAAAGAAAGCTGCCATTTTACTGCTGCTTCACCTGTGAAATTTTTGTGGACCTCCTGAAATTACCTCCAGCTGCAAATTAGCTAGAATGGCCTGAAACCTTCCATAGTTGTTCATTCCCTTTATACCCAAAATATTCCTTTGTTTGTAATATAATTTTCAAGATTAGCCATTATTAACATTATCTCTCAAAAATGAATTTACATCTGAATTATCTCATTACTTCTAAATGAGAAAATTATTGTCTCTAGCGAACAAAATAATTATACTGGTGCCTACTGCTGGGTGGGTTGTTCCTCAGAGATCCTGAAAATGTTGACAGCTACCAAATGTTCTGACTACACAGGTTTGTAGAGTCATGTACAGCTGTGTGAATGAACCTGCCTTCCCACCCAGAAAACAGAGATAATACATTTTAGGAAGTTAAAATATACATAGTTACTGAACATGAAATTAGAATTGTAGAACCATAGAGCATCCAGTCCAACCCCTGCCCTGCAGGAAGACTCCAGACAATCAAAGCACTCCAGCCTCTGTTTAAAAACTTCCATAGAAGGAGAGTTGACCATGGCAGCATATTTCACTATCAAACAGCTCTTACCATCAGGACATTTTTTCTAATGTTGAGATGTAAACTCTTTTCCTGTAGTTTGAATCCATTGCCCCATGCCCGTCTCAGGAACAGCAGAAAACAAGCTTGCTTCATCCTCAATATGAAACCTCTTCAATTGCAAACATTGCTATATCACCTCTTAACCTTCTCTTCTCCAGGCTAAACATACCCAGTCTCTAAGTTGCTCCTCATTGGGCATGGTTTCCAGACCTTGCACCATTTTGACCACTCTTCCTCCTTGTCAATATCCCACTTCAGTTGTGGTGCCCAGGACTGGACCCATTATTCCAGGTGAGATCTGACCAAAGCAGAATAGAGTGGTACGAATGCTTCCCTCGTTCTAGACACTACATTCCTATTAATGCAACCTAGCATGATTTGGCTTGTTTACCTGCTGCAGCTTGTGGTTCACTAAGACTCCCCCATCCCTTTCACATGGAGTGTTGTCAGACCAGGTGTCACTCATCCTGTCTCTGAGCCTTTCTTCTTCTTTTCCCTACCCAAGTGTAGTATCTTACAGTTCTCCCTGTTGACAGTTATGTTGTTAGTTTTGGCCTAGCTCTCTAATCCGTTAAAGTCATTTTGAATTCTGATCCTGTCCTCTGGGTTATTAGCTAATTTAGTGTCATCTGCAAATGCCATAAATGTACCCTCTATTCCATCATAGATAAAGATATTGAATAGCACTGGTCCAGGACAAACCCAGAACAAAATAGGTTTGTTGGAAATTAAGAAAAGATGTTTCAAGAACCTGTGTACCCAATATCATGAAGACATTCAGAACTTGAAGGCTGATGATTTAGTAAGAGCAGAAAACAGCACAAATTAAGTTGATTAGAGGAGGCAAGGAAACCAAAGTTTGATGAACATGAAGTTCTACATTCAACACAAGAAGAAATAAAGGACTCTGAAAGAGTGGGATTGTTTGCGCAAGGAAGCTCACACAATTTTGCTGGCAGCTTTAGAAAGACCAACATGGGGGTCTTCCATATGTTTAATATATACAAATGGCTTAACTGACTTCCTTTTCCTGTGATGAGCAAATACTCATTGCTCTCCTTTCCCTTGAAAGGGAAAGAGAGTTTAAGCTTGAAAGCAAGGTTCCAAACTTCTCATTTTGTTAGGTCATCTGAGGAAAATAAAGGGTGCTAATTTTAATCAGACCTCAACTTGTCATTGTTGCTCATCATTGTCAAATGGCTGCATCATTCCTGTTCATCAATGTTGTGTTCGTAGTGAATCTGAACTCTTTGATTATTAAAGTGGATGGAAAATAATAGCGCTGTGTGTGGCCAAATAGCTATTCATCAGCTGGATTTTTTAAATGGTTCCTGATAGTTTAATGCAAATCTTAATCAAGGGTTCAGAGCTGTTTTCTCTGCTGGATTTTAACTTTATGCATGGAATTACCTTCATCATCTGTCTCTGCCTGTCTCTTTCAGTGGGATGAGTGATTTTGCTTTCACAAAGCAGTCAAACACTGACCTTCCAAAAACTAAAAATTTCCAGTGTTAGTCTGTGGCAACCAAAACGACAAAGAACTTGTGGCATCTTACAGTATCCTTTCTAAACCTGTTGTTTGTTCACTTGTTCAGCTAGAGAGCCCCTTAACTCCAGCTAGCACAGTCATTGGCTGCAATGCTGGGACTTGTAGTGTAACATATAATCAGAGGTTTTTCTACACTGTAGAAATAATGCAGTTTGACACCACTTTAAGTGCTACAGCTCCAATCCTGGGATTTGCAGTTTTACAAGATCTTTAGTCTTCACTGTCAAAATGTCCTGGTGCCTCACCAAACTACAAATTCCAGGCTTCTGTAGGATGGGGCTATGGCAGTTAAAATGGTGTCAAACTGCACTATTTGTACAGTGTAAATGCACTCCAAGTTAAATCCCAAGTATGAGTTCCACTTGTTGAATCTATGTAAGAGTCAGGATTCTCAGCCCAGGATGTGAATTCTTCAGATAAATATTGATTTTCTACTTCCAGACATAATTTTGCTTGCTTTCTTCCCTTTCCCTTTCCTCTTTTCCTCCACATCATATTTTAGACAGTAAGTCAAGTAGGTGTTGTTGTTGCTGCTGCTGCTACTTTATGAACTTTAAGCCACATTGACTGAAGAGTGAGATAAAATATTTCAAACAAAAAATTATAATAATATAATAATAATATGCTTTATTTTTATACCGCTTTTCCGAGGTGATCAAAGCGGTTCACAAAATCGTTTAAAACATACACATCATAAAAACAACCTTACAAAAAACAATAAACATTGAACAACATGCAATAAAGACAAGCATGATGGTGGTCAGGAGGAGGGCTCGTCTTCTTAGCAGGCGGAGGCCTGTTGTTGCTGGCCTGCTTCTCTCCCCTTCAAGATGGCGGTCGGGGGGAGGGCTCGTCTTCTTATCTTCTTATGATAATTATCTTATTGCAAAATGCTTTATAACTGTAATAATCACTAGTATTTCAAAAATGCTATCTGAGCGTCCTGAGAGAAGTTGCCAAGACATAATACTATCACTGATTGTGCTTTGGCCAGGTGAATACTGTGCCCAGTTCTGGTCATCACAATTCAAGAAGGATGTGGACAAGCTGGAGCACATTCAGAAGAGGGTGACCAAAATGGTGAGAGGTCTGGAAACCTTGCCCTATTGAGGAGAGCCTTAGAAAGCTGGGTATGTTTAGCCTGGAGAAGAGAAGGTTAAGGAGTCACGTTGTAACTATATTTAAATATCTGAAGGGATGTCATATTGAGGGTGGACCAAGCTTGTTTTCTGCTGCTCTAAAGACCAGGACATGGAGCAATGGATTCAATTCAATTCCATGCTGGGACTTCCCTTTCAGGTGTGGCTCAGGACTTCATGGACTCCATGACAACCATGGGTCTATCCCAAGTAGTATCTGACCCTACTCATGCTGCAGGGCACACTCTGGACCTTGTTTTTTGTGCTGGGTGGGATGAAGATGATCTTGGTGTGGTGGAACTCTCTACAGTTCCGTTATCATGGACAGATCATTATCTGGTCAGTTTTAGACTTACTGGGACTCAGAACTTCTGCAGGGGTGGGGGACCGATTAGGATGGTCCGCCCCAGGAGGCTGATGGATCCAGATGGATTCCTGAGGGCTCTTGGGGAGTTTCCTGTCACCTTGGCAGGTGATTCTGTTGAAGCCCTGGCCAACCTTTGGAATGGGGAAATGGCCAGAGCGGTGGACACAATCGCTCCTGAGCGTCCCCTCTCATGGAGTGGAGCTAAACCAGCCCCCTGGTTCTCTAGGGATTTGATGTTGATGAAGCAAATGAGAAGGAAACTAGTGAGACGTTGGCGGAAGACTCAGAGTGTATCTGATTGAATACGCGCTAGATCCTATTTGAAAGCCTACTCTTTGGCAATACGGGCAGCAAAGAAATTATTTTTTGCTACCAGCATTGCATCTGCAAGGAGCCAGTCAGCAGAGCTTTTCCGAGTGGTCAAGGGTCTTTTACACACTCACCCTCAAGTAGAAAATGCAGACCACTCAGTGGCTCGCTGTGAAGAATTTGCTCAGCATTTTGCAGATAAAATCACTCAGATTAGGTCCAAATTAGATGCTACAATTAATATAGTGTCAGTGGATGTTATCTTGGCTCCTACTGTTCCAGTGTTAATGGATACTTTTCAACTTGTGCAGCCTGATGATGTAGACAGAATCCTTGGAAAGATAAGAGCCACCACATGTGTCTTGGACCCTTGTCCTTCTTGGCTTATTAAAGAGGCCAGAGGGGGACTGACTGAGTGGGTAAAGGAAGTAATCAATGCCTCCCTACAACAAGGCAGAATTCCATCCTGCCTAAAGGAGGCTGTTGTGAGGCCTCTGTTAAAAAAGTCATCATTGGATCCCACAACAATGAATAACTATCGGCCAGTGTCTAACTTACCATTTCTGGGCAAGGTTCTGGAACATGTGGTGGCTTCCCAACTCCAGGGGTTTCTGGATGAAACGGATTATCTAGATCCATTTCAATCTGGTTTCAGACCTGGCTATGGAACAGCGACAGCCTTAATCGCCTTGGTGGATGACCTACGCAGGGAACTGGACAGAGGGAGTGTGTCCCTGTTGGTTCTTCTGGACCTTACAGCAGCTTTTGATACCATCGATCATGGTATCCTTCTACACCGCCTCTCTGGGATGGGGCTTGGAGGTACTGTTCTACAGTGGTTCCGTTCCTTCCTGGAGGGGCGAACTCAGAAGGTGGTACTGGGGGACTCCTGTTCGACCCCCTGGCCATTGACCTGTGGGGTCCCTCAAGGTTCTGTGTTGTCCCCTATGCTGTTTAACATATACAGTGGTGCCTCGGGTTACGAAATTAATTCGTTCCGCGGCTAATTTCGTAACCCGAAAAACCTTCGTAACCCGAATTGCCATAGGCGCTAATGGGGAAAAAAGCCGCGGCTCTGCCGCGGCTCCATTTAAACAGCGCCGGCGTTTTTTCGTAACCCGAAAAAACGTTCGTAACCCGAAACAATAAATCCCTATGGGATTTTTTCGTATCCCGAAAAATTCGTAAGCTGGGTAATTCGTATCCCGAGGTACCACTGTACATGAAACCGCTGGGAGAGGTTGTCCGGAGTTTTGGGGTGCAATGTCATCAATATGCAGATGACACTCAACTCTACTACTCCTTCCCACCTCACTCCAAGGAGGCAGTCCTGGTTCTAAACCAGTGCCTGTCTTCAGTAATGGACTGGATGAGGGCAAACAAGTTGAAACTTAATCCAGACAAGACAGAGGTGCTCCTGGTCAGTCGGAAGGCAGATCAGGGAATAGAGATCCAGCCTGTGTTAGATGGAATCACACTTCCCCTGAAAACACAGGTTCGCAGTTTAGGGGTAATCTTGGACTCAGCTTTAAACTTGGAGTCCCAGGTCTCTGCTGTGACCAGGAGTGCTTTCGCACATTTAAAACTTGTGCGCCAACTGCGCCCGTTCCTTGAGAAGCCAGATCTGGCCACGGAGGTACATGCCTTGGTTACATCCCGTTTGGACTACTGTAATGGGTTCTACATAGGACTGCCTTTGAAAAGTGTTCGGAAAATTCAACTGGTTCAAAGAGCTGCTGCCAGGCTGTTAACAGGCGCCGATTACAGAGCCCATACAACTCCCCTGTTGAAACAGCTTCATTGGCTGCCAGTTCGTTCCCGGGCACAATTCAAGATACTGGTTATATCCTACAAAGCCCTACATGGCTCAGGTCCACATTATTTGGCAGACCGTTTCTCCTGGTATGAACCTGCTCGGACTCTGAGATCCTCTGGAGAAGCCCTTCTCACCATCCCAACACCTTCACAAACACGTTTGGTGGGGACACGAGAGAAGGCCTTCTCAGTGGCTGCCCCTAGACTCTGGAACTCCCTGCCCAGGGAGATAAGAACGGCTCCCTCCTTGATGGCTTTCCGACGGCAGGTGAAGACCTATCTGTTCAAACAGGCATTTAAGTAATCACTATAAGAACAGACAGGAATGTTGGACTAGTTTAATCATTCTGTTTAATGCATGTCATTTATCTATTTATTTTTAAAATGTTTTAATTGTACTTTCTGTTTGTTTGTTTGTTTGTTTTTTAATTGCTGTAAAGCCGCTCTGAGACCCAGTCCTGGGAAAAGAGCGGGATATAAATAAATAAATAAATAAATAAATAAAAATAAATTTTCAGGAAAAGAGATTCCACCTAAACATTAGGAAGAACTTCCTGATGGTAAGAGATGTTTAACATTGGAACATGTTGCCTTGGAGAGTGGTGGATTCTCCTTCTTGGAAGTGTTTAAACAGAGGCTTAGTGGCTGTCAGTGAGGGGTGATTTGACTGTGTCTCTTGCAATTCTATGCAGGTGGGGGGTGTTTGATGTACCCTCTCCCTTGGCCTCAGCAACACCATCCTCTCTGCAAACCTTGGTATGTTTAACTGGTCTTGTGAGTGCTGCAAGATCTAATCTGGAAAACATTTTTAGAGAATGTTCCAAAAGTGACCTGGACTCCATATGTCCTGAGTGGCTCGTGGCGTTCACCATTCTTCAGCAAAAATGGGTATGCAATTCTGCCTTCTGTGACAAAAGCTTCAGGATGAGGGTCAGTATGCACTTGCTGAAGTTGTTGCACACATCAGCACTTCTCATGCCAATTCATTCTCATTTTGATGTTTCCTTTCCGTGTGCTGACATTTCTGAGCAAGGTTGTTGGGTCTCCCCTCCTTTTGGGGTACGAAGCTGAGGTTTTCTGAAATAATTTTGTTTTAGAAAGCAAAAGTTTATCAGATGTCCTTAAGGCCTACTTGACAATTGAATGCTCATATCCTGGAATGCAACCAAATTGCCTGCAGGTATTTCTGCCCTTGCTGGGTTAGTGGCTTTTTGCATTAAATTTGCATGCCTGTTGAAAAGCTCCTATGGACATATCAGTGATTGTCCCTCTAACATCAACAGCATTTGTCATCCTCATTTGTTATCCTCTAGCACTGGGCTTCCAAGGAAACTGGAACAATATGAAAATGGTAACAGTCATCAGCCTCAATCCAGTATCTTCTTAGTGTTGCACAAATATACACATGCAGGCATACGCCATGACAGCACTACACAACCTCTTTGCAGAATAGCAACATTGTGCAACATATGCCATGAATAGTGTCATTGCACAATACATGATGCACAACCAAAATGTGAAATATTGAATGCTCAACCACAATGCAATTTATTGGATAACCAACTGAAATGTGTACTCACAAGGCAAAGTATAGGATGCACAACCAAAATGCAAAGCGTAGGATTCACTACCACAATGCAAAATTTGCAAAAACACAATAAACATGCTGTCTGTGCCATTTTACTTCTGCTGATATCAGCAGAATGTGTCAGTGGTGACTTTCTGGCCTTGTATGTGTTGTGTGTGTATGTCTCTTAGTGAAGTCTGGCCATCATGTCCTGTCTTTATTCAGTATAAGTGATACAAACCTGAGGTAGTGGGAGGTTTTTTGGTCCATTTGAGTTGGCTGAAGCAATTGGGTATTTGAATGCAGCATTATCATGCCACAATTTACAGTTCACATGAGGAATTTGGGGCCTTTGTCATGGCACCTTGCTCCAAAAACTGTTGCTGCAGGATATTGATACCTAGACAGCAGGATCCTTTGTGTGCATGCCTCATTTCTCTGTTTTCTGCATGACCAGTGCTAGCCTAATGCAAGCTTTATTAAAGAAATCATCATAGCCCATACAATTTAATCACAATCATTACATCCAAGGCAGAATGAAACCACTTGTGATTCTTGAATGGATTGAAAGATTTAATTAGAGCTGAATGAATGCTACACCTTTTTGATGATAATATCCAGCCTGTGTAGATGGAACGCAGAATGGAGAGTGGTGGAGAGATTATTTGTGATTGTTGTTTATGTCAATTTGTAAAGTACTGTGGTTACTTGTAAGTCACCTTGAAAGGATTTGTGTACTGAAAGGAAGGATTTATACATAATTTCAAGGAAGACTCCAATATCTGGAGATAGGTCAGACAGAAGAGATTTTAGTTAGGAGCAATGATCCTAACTGGGGAAAATGGTTAATGTTCTTGTTGCAGTTCAGCTGTTCCCAAAGCCAGTTTTTGTATGTCTCTCGGTATTTTCTTTTGGCATCTTAGAATGATAAATATGCCCTCATTTCTTTACAGACGTCTGCATTGAGTTTGAATATTGGAAATCGAGAATCCCTCATAAATGCCATTCACGCTAAAGACCCTTTTGGCTACCTGAGCCTGCATCCTCATTTCTTGCCAGTAATTTTGTTAATCTAAGCAATACACATATTTGCAAAAAAACTAATTCAAATGTGTAACTTTTTCATATTTCTTGTCATGCTCAATAGCGCTGACAAATTAATATTCTTCGTCTTATAGTTAACCTGACATATGCTGGTCTAAAATTATGCCACAGTACTTCTGTATTGTTTAATCCTGGCTTTTCACTGAATAGCAGAGGTAGAGGCTTAAAATACTTACAAACCTGTATGAGGTACTTTTAAAGGGTACTTTTAGTTAAATACATTGGATGCCTAGAATGCTACAGTGGTTAAAAGGATATAATCTAAGAATTGTAGTATTATTGCTCCTTAAAACTTATTATGTAAATTAAAAGGAGCACATGATTAACTGCTTGCAGACAATTTCACTAGCAGATTTTTTTTAAATAAAAGAAGTAGCATTTGAATGGAAGCACACAAATCCCTCACCAGTTGTTGTTGTTGGCTGCCTTTGAGTCAACTTCGACTCATGGTGACCCTGTCTATGAGACATCTCCAAGCCCCCTATCCTCTACCTCTCTGTCTATGAGAGATGAGTATCTTCACGAAACCACAACTCCCAAGTTATTATGGTGGTGGTGATGGGGTTGCAGAGAGAGATGGTGCTTTGAAAGTTATGTTCTTGTATTACTGTATTTTCTCTGCCTTTCAATATATTATCAGGGCAGTTTACAGAAAAATCAAGATTTCTTTTTTTAAAAAAAACACCTAATAAAAAAGAATTATAGCAAAACGTTCTGAAAGAGCAGGAGAAAATAGCAGCTAAACTATTCAAAGTAAATTAGGAACATTAAAAGGTGAAATGGCATCTTTGTGGAAGTTTCAAGCTAACCTCCCTCCAGAGATTGCTTCAAAGATGGGTGCTGCCATTGGAATGGCCCTTTATGGGACTCAGGTTCTTCCTATCAATTCCTGATATTCTGAGCGTTTGTCATTTTGCAATTACTACTTATTTATCTCAATTTTCCCTCTGTACTATGTTAATTCATTATCTTGCAGGTGTTTGGCTTTCAACTTCCTCCAGTCTTGATAAGTGCATAATTTCCCTTTCATTGGTGTATTTCTGTAACATCAAAATGAAATCAACACACATTATTGAGTTAAAAACGTTTGTCTAATGCAAGGAAAATAACACCCTGTCTTCTTAAACATCTCCCTTATTAAGCTACAGGTTATTGAGCAACCAGGTAGCAAAGCTTTTAGAAAAATGTTTTATCTTTAGGCGCATATATATATTTCTCCTGGCAGCATATGCTTTAGTTCTTTGCACTTAGAGGTAGGAAAGAAAATGGAGATCTGGTTTGGGTTATTAGGAAGCCAACTTTTGCCCTTCATTCTCTTTGCTATGATTTTTCTATATAACACTGATAAAAGCTTCAGGATCTGAGGCAGAGCAGGGCTTGGAAGTTTCTGAGCTCTGAAAAGGTTCTTGTTAAATGTCTATTTTGGATTAAAGCGAGATGCAGAAAAGGGAATTTAATGTTTTAAAGCTGAACGTCTGTCTGTTGCAGCTTCTGTTGGTTTCCCTGGTGCTGAATTAAAGTAAAATAATTTTGCCAGACTCCCACTGAAGCTGTTTCTGTAATTTTTGCAACAGTTGTGTAAGCATGCATTTAATTTCAGTGGGCTTTTACAGGACTGGTGTTCTGCTGGGTTATAAATTTTGGGTAAAATATCCAAAATAGTGCAGAAAATATTCTCTTTGGGACTAGAATAGGCCTCAGATCAGTCAACTGCAGGGGAAAGAGGTGTTTCCAGCCCCCAACTCAGCTAGATACAGGCCCCGTGGGCTTTTCAAAGCCTTCAAGTCTCCAGAAGTAAAATTTAATTTTAAAAAAGCTTCCAAATATCTAATGAGAATGCGACCCCCCCCCAAAAAAAAGCTATTTTCAGTCCAGGAAGGGCCTTTTTTAAAACATAAAATGAGCATTAGATGCCTTCAGGTGACTTCTGGTTGGAAAAAAATCCTCTCCTAGGTTTAAAATGGCACAGCTGCCTCCCCAGTGGCTAAATGCCCCCTTCCTTCCATTTGGGGTATTTGGAGGCAAAATGAATGTTTGAATATTTTTCTGCATGTTTTTCTTTCAAGGTCTCCTGGGGACCATTGAGTTCCCCAGGACCTAACAGTTACCCACCTTGTCTTAGGCGGTGCTCTTTCCACATTTAATAGAAGATGCCAGTGATTTAAAACCAAGGCTCCATCTGCATTGCAGAAATAATCTGGATTGACACTATAGATTATTTCTTCAGTCCTAGTAAGCTACATTATATTAAGCTCATCTAATTTAGTACTGTCTGCATTGAATGGTAGCTCCTTGTTTGGGTTTCATACCAAGTTTTCTCCACTGAGTTGCTGGACATTGAACCCAGAATGGTCAGTCAGGCCAGTTTCCCTGAGACCTTTAAATTTTGGATTCATCTACCACTGTTTTGTTGCAGATGCTATAGGAACAAGGAAAAATCACTCTCGTCCCCACAGGGCTCCCTCCTACTTATATGTCCCCTATAAAATGGAATTAACTTCATCTTTTCTCTCCAACTGTGGCAGTTCCTCCTTCTGGAAATTCAGGCTAAACCTTACTAGAACAAAATGTGAAGGGACCCCCCCCCTCCCCTACCAAATAGCTTGAATTGTATAGGATTTCTGCCCCCCTGCTGCTACTGTGCATTTAACATCTTGATAGTGCTTTTATATCTGTCTCAGGATCTAGTGTTTTCAAGTATATTCTTGTGTTTAATAGGTGG
This sequence comes from Sceloporus undulatus, assembly GCF_019175285.1. Classification (NCBI taxonomy): domain Eukaryota; kingdom Metazoa; phylum Chordata; class Lepidosauria; order Squamata; family Phrynosomatidae; genus Sceloporus; species Sceloporus undulatus. Next base: position 5,420,981 of record NC_056526.1, on the reverse strand, counting down.
TGAGGAAATACATAATAGGCAGGCCGCGTTCTGTAGATTTCTTAGTACAGTAATAGCTGGCAGAAGCTGTGCACATCCATACTTTAAGAGAGAGAAAGTAGAATGTTAGACAAAAGCAGATATTCTAGCAAGAGGATTCTTTTTTCTAGAACGAAAGCTAATAATTTTTTAAAAATCTGCAAACAGCCGTGGTTCAGTAAGTGTAAAAGAGAATGTAAAAATCAACTGCAGCTGCTTACATGGGTACCAAAGTCAGTTTCAACACATTCCTCTTTGACAGATATTGATTATATTGTCTTTTGGTACCGAGAAAGTTTGTGAGTACCTACTCAACAAACCATTGGCTGTGTCCATTCAAGGCCAGAGGGACAGTAGGGATTGTTGAACTTGCCAGGTTGACTTGTATTTGCTTTTAATCATCCTTCTGAGTTGGTTGGTAAAGGTAGACATCCCTAGGTTGGGGTCAGGATGTGTTACTTCTTCACGCCTTGTGTACCACCCAGTTGTGAACTTTAACAACAAAAACAACCATAGGTTAATCTAATTATTGTTTATCTTTTTCCCCCAGAATATTTTAACCCATTGTTTTCATAATGTGCCAGTAACTGACTGTAATGGATTGGCTCCAAGTTTAAGTTAATCATGGCTAAATTGTCCCATTGAGTTTGTTTGGTATGGTCCAGGGGAAAGCACTAGCTCAGGTTGGCTGCATGCTTAAGGGTTACACTTCTTTGTTTTCATTGCCAGGAGCAAAAATAAACAATAATTTAAAAAAAATATATCTGAAAATAATCTAAGCAATCTTTCAGAACAGGAAAATCCGTGGGCGGAGGTAATTTGTACCTCCCCTTTGTCATGGACGGATCATTTCCTGGTTAAGGTTGGACTAAAGGCCACCATTCATATCCCCCCCCCCTGGGGGTGGTGGACTGGTGGTGGACTAGAATGGTCCGCCCTCGAAGGCTAATGGAACCCAAAAGGTTCCAGGAAGCCCTAGAGGTTGCAATGGCTGGTAACGTTGGCAAATCTGTCGAAGCCTTGGTGTCCACCTGGAACAACGATCTCACAAAGGCTATCGACACAATCGCTCCCAAGCGTCCTTTTCAGCCCGCTTCGAATAGAAATCCTTGGTATACTGAAGATCTTAGAAGGATGAAGCGGGCTGTACAACGACTAGAGCGCCGCTGGTGAAAGACTCAATCCCTATCCGACAAGACACGTCATAGGACTTTACTTAAAGCCTATTGAGTGGCAATAAATGCAGCAAAGAAATCTTTCTTTTCTGCATCTATTGCGTCGGCGAAGTCTCGTCCAGCAGAGCTTTTCAAGGTGGTTAGGAAGTTAACTCAGACTCCTTCCACCTTGAATCCATTATTACAACCTACGGAGGCCTGCTGTGATATTTTCAATGATTACTTCACAGATAAAATCTCTCGGATAAGGGCCAACTTAGACGCCAGCCTTAACACAGAAACGTCTAGAGAGGTGTCCAGCGACTCTGTTAATGAGATTCATTTGGATCACTTTCAGTCTCTGAGTACTGATGACGTAGACAAGCTGCTTGCTAAGGTCAAAAAGGCCACCTGCCCTCTTGACCTCTGCCCTTCATGGCTGGCCATCCAGGGAGGGGAGGCAACTATGAGTTTGTTAAGAACTATAATTAATGCCTCCCTCAGGGAAGGTGGTTTTCCAGCCAGTTTAAAACTGGCTGTGATTAAACCTATTCTTAAAAAGTCTTCCCTTGATCCCCTGGAGAAATCTAACTATCGGCCCGTATCTCTCCTTCCATTTTTGGGCAAGCTGATCGAGAGGGCAGTTGCCAACCAACTCCAAGCAATTTTGGATGACACTAATTATCTTAATCCATTTCAAACTGGCTTCAGGTCGGGATACGGAGTCGAGACCGCCATGGTCGCCTTGGTCAGTGATCTCCATCTGTGCATCGACAGGGGAAGTGTGGCCCTGTTGGTGCTCTTGGACCTCTCAGCGACCTTCGATACCATAGACCATGGTATCCTTCTGGAACGCTTGAGAGGGTTAGGAATCAGGGGCACTGCTTTGCAGTGGTTCCGGTCCTATCTCTCGGGCAGGTTCCAGATGGTGTCGCTCGGGGACAGTTGTTCGGCCAAGAGGGAGCTCAAGTCGGGTGTCCTTCAAGGTGCAATACTGTCTCCAATGCTATTCAACATTTACATGAAGCCGCTGGGTGAGATCATCTGGAGACATGGGGCGGGGTGTTATCAATATGCTGATGACACCCAAATTTGCTTCTCCATGTCTCAGACCGCTTTGGTGACCATGGATGGCATCTCCCCTCTGAATGACTGTCTGAGGTCAGTAATGGATTGGATGAGGGAAAATAGACTTAAACTGAATCCAAATAAAACGGAGGTACTTGCTATAGGCAATCCTAATCCAGGAATGGTGATAAACTCTCCAGTTCTAGATGGGGTCACTTCCCCTAAAGGACTGTGTTCATAGCTTGGGAATACTCCTGGACTCGTCGCTTCAGCTGTCATCTCAGGTGGATGCGACAGCCAGGAGTGCCTGTTATCAGCTTTGGCTGATAGGCCAGCTATGACCCTTCCTGGAATGGGAAAACCTAGAAAAGTTTGTACATTCATTGGTAACCTCTCGTCTCGATTTCTGCAATGCGCTCTACATGGGGCAACCCTCACGCCTCATTCGGAAGCTGCAACTGGTCCAAAATATGGCAGCCAGATTGGTTACAGGGAGTTCGAAATTTGATCCTATTACACCTGTCTTAAAATCCTTACACTGGCTGCCTATTAGCTTCCGGGCACAGTATAAGGTGTTGGTCATTACCTATAAAGCCCTGCATGGCTTGGGTCCAGCTTACCTGAGGGAATGCCTCCTCCCATACAGTCCTTCCCGCACTCTCAGGTCCTTTGGGAAGAATCTCTTGCAGTCTAAGAAAGCCAGACTGGTAACAACTTCCCAGAGGACATTTTCTGTTGCCGCTCCAGAAGTCTGGAATGACCTGCTGGAGGAGATCCGCCATATAACATCTTTGGAGGCCTTTAAGAAGGCAATAATAACGGATCTCTTCCTCAGAATGTTCAATCTCCTGTTGGGAACTGTCGTTTTTAATGGTATTTTAAGGAGGGAGGGAGATAGGGAATTGGATTTTATATGTTTTCCTATGCTTTTACTTGTGGTTTGTTGTGTTTTATTTTTATTGTTCTTATGTTTGTTGTTACTCGCCTCAATCCAATACAGGGAGAGGCAGGATACAAATAATAATAAATAATAATAATAATAATAATAATAATAATAATAATAATAATAATAATAATAATTTTAAATATTAAATCCATTTTTAGAAACTTACACATACTTGATTACTTATTAATAGGTTTGTATATGTGTATGCCTTCAAGTCGCCTGTCAACTTATGATGACTCTATGAATTTCATAAAGTTTTCTTAGGCAAGGAATCCTTAGAGATGGTTTTGCCAGTTCCTTCCTCTGAAATAGAGCCTAGAGCACCTTTCTTTGGTGGCAGTCTCCCATTCAGGTACTTTCAGGATCAGACAGGATCTGGTGCTTTAGGTTATTTATATTTATGTATAGTAAACAAACTTTATGATACTGACCTTTGATATGGAACTAAAGGGAATTAAATTGATTATGATATCAACTATTCCATTGCCTGTCATGCATTTAATTCCTTTTCCAATACTCTGAGAAAACTCTTCAAAATTCATGGGGTCACCATAAGTCGATAGGTAACTTAAAAGCACATACCCACACAAAGAGTGCTTTCACTGGATTATCACTGAAATTCAATGGTGAAGAAGAATGTGCATTTTTAAAAAAAACTTCTGGGAGTAGAGGGTGACTACAGAAAAGGGTTTTGGGGACCATTTGCAGGGGCATACATTCAATAAATAAATAAATAAATAAAATGCTGATCTTCCTCCCTCCATTCTTCCAATCCTAGCAGTTTTGCCGCTTACTTTTCAGTGTCTTGGCACCCTCTGGACAGTGGGCAGTGTCTGTGGGGCTGTCCACATGGGCCAAAAGGTTGCCCCCGATCTTGCATTACCCTGTTTGGATGATGCAGGCCAAAACCTCAGGGCCACGATTGGGACAGATCTCGGTAGACCAGGCCTGGATTAAATGGATCTAGCCTGATCCCAGGGTAAACAGACCTTAATGCACATCAATTTGACCCTGGTTTGCCATGGGGTTTCCCAGAAACGTGGTGGCAAGCCCAGGCTATTTAGACACCCCATATGCTCCCTACCTTCTGCCTGCATCTCTACTACTCAGCAGACCCCCCATTGTCATACCTGATGCAGAAACATGGTGCATGGCTGCAACCATGTGGCCAGGTATCCAGTTTTTGGTTCAGGCACAGCAACGGGGGCCTGCTCACTAGCAGACACAAGTGGAAGGTAATGGGTTCCTGGTAGTGCATTCCCAGGCTGGCATGGGGATGGGCACACAAACCCGCCTGTCCCGTGCTGGTCCAGGGACAGACCTGGATTAGCTCCAGATCCAAGAAAGCATGGGCCAAGCCCCATGTTTTCCTAGCCCATCTGTTCATGACCTGTTTTCTCCTACCAAGCCTAACAGGCCAACCGTCGATATAATACCAGAACCCTCTAGAGCTACTTCAGAATCCAATTTCTGTACTAGATTTATAGGTAGTCATTAAAATACCCTTATTTCACAGGTGAAATGCATATCCACACACAACTGATGGGTCTTTATAACTTTGTATGGCAGATAATGATCACTGTTGTACTTGCATCATTAAATGCCTGATTTTACATATGCTGTTTTCTACCACTGTTTTTAAAAATTGTTTCTGAATCAAGCTTTTATTATATTATGACTTAGCTAAATATAGATCGTGTTGTTGTTGTTGTGGTGTGTGTGTGTGTGTGTTTAAGATGCAGGGTCTTTTGTTTGTCAAAGCAAAGACCTCTGAATAACATGGAAGCGTAGTTGTTCTGTGAATTCTGGTTGCAAAGCTGTGCCGGTTGAAATATGCTTCTGGCGGCAGAGCTAAGCAGGAGAGACAGTCCTCTTGAGAACAGAAATAACAAGCCGATTTTGGGTCTCATTATCCAAAAGGCACTTGCTTTACAATGAGACATTTCTCACAGGAGGATCCATGTTAGATTATTGATGTCAAGGCACCTTGGAAAGAGGGAAGAATGCATTTCTAGGCTGCGGGGTCTGAGGTTAAGACAAATCGGTGCCATTTTCCTTCTACTTCAGCTGTCATTCCCTGTCAATACAGTTTCTCATCCACTGTGCACAGTCTGTGTTTATCTCTTCAGTGACTCTTATTCTGATTTATTCATTGCTTAAAATATTTATATGCCGTCTTCCTAGCCAAATGGCATTCAAAGCAGGAAACAAAAATAATGAAACCAGCAAGTAAAATTTGCAATGTCAGTTCTTAAAAAAAAAAAGCACACACACATAGGCTGTTGCTGTATCAAAACACCATTATGCAGCCGCCATAAGCCAATTCAAAATGGTATGAATGGATCATAGTTCAGATTAATTATTGCAGCTTAAAGCCATTTCAGCAGTCAACAAGCGGAGGAAAACTACCTCTGCTGCAAGAGCATTACTCAGACATTGTACAGCAAAAACAATACAGAACTAAAAATTTTAAAAAATTACCTTATAGGATTTACAGAGGAAGTAGTGAAATTGAGAGAGAATGGCTTGAATAATCAATGAAGAGGAAACAATATGTGGAAGAGTTGCAATACTACTACTACTACTACAACTAATAATAATAATTTATAGCCCGCTTCTCCCTGGAGGATTGGGGCAGGTTACAATAAAAATAAAATAATAACACAATCATATATCCACAATTTAAAATACAACAGCATAAAAATCAGTTATTAAAATCAGTAAAAATTACAATAAAATTTAATCCCCATTGCAGTGAGGTGGTTTAAGGGAGAGTCAAAGAAGGCATAGTAGTGGGACAGTGGAGAGGGCCCATGTATTCATCTGGAAATGCCTGCCGGAAGAGATCCATCTTGATGGCTTTTTTAAAGGCCTCAAGAGATGTTATGTGATGGATCTCCTCCGGTAGGTCATTCCAAAGTTTAGGAACGGCCGATGAGAAGGTCCTCTGTGTAACCACAGCAAGTCTGGTCTTCTTAGTCTGTAGTAAATTTGTCCCAGAGGACCTGAGTGTGCTGGATGGAATGTATGGAAGGAGACCTTCCTTTAAGTAAACTGGACCCAAGCCACGTATGGCTTTAAAGATGATTACCAACATCTTATACCAGTGATGGCGAACCTATGGCACGTGTGCCAGAGGTGGCACTCAGAGCCCTCTCTGTGGGCACCAGTGCCGTCGCTCCAACACAGAGTTTGCCAGACCTTGTTACTAGAAAGCCAGAGGGACATGGCACTTTGCAATAAATAAGTGGGTCTTGGGTTGCAGTTTGGGCACTCAGCCTCTAAAAGGTTCACCATCACTGTCTTATACTGTTAGCATGCAGATGAAAAGTTGGCTTGGGGAATAAAGCTTACAATGAAAGTGGATGAAATAATCTGATGAAAAGAGAGATCATGACCAGTGCTTATTTGTGCACCTGTTGTTGTTGTTGTTGTTGTTGTGTGCCTTCAATTATTTCTGACTTATGGTGACCCTACGTCAAACCTATTATGGGGTTTTCTTTGTAGGGGATTTGCCATTGCTGTACTCTGAGGCTAAGGGTGTATGACTTGTCAATGGGTTTCTGTGCAGAGATGGGACTCAAAACGTGGCTTCCAGAGTCATAGTGCAATGCTTAAACCACTACACCATGCTGGCATCTGTTAGCTTATCCCAAACACTGGCAACCAGAGCTTCATGCCCTCCAACATTTCACAGATGAAAACTGATGCATGTGTGGCCAAGCAACATCAGTGTGTGGTGCAGACAGCAAAATTTATTAATAGGGAAGATCATATAAGCTAAGAGAGACTGCAACAGTTTGCTTTTGCCAATTTTGCCAACTGGGAAGGGCAAAATTCTGCCTTTCCTTTTCTCTCTTGAAATAAGCTGAAGACAAAGGAGGTGAATGTAAGAAAGAGAGAGAAACTGGGGCATTATAAAATCAGCTAAAATGTGAGATGAAAAAGGATTAATCAGGACTGTTTCTGCAAAACCCAGAGAGCTGGAATTTTAGAAGACTAATTTTTTCAAGCCCTGCTTAGACTGATATTGAAACAGTGGGGTTAATCAGCCTTGAGAAATTGCATACAATCTGGCTGATGTGAATCCAGTTTCTTGGAAGCAAAGATCTAGTCTGGGGTTAAGGCATGATATTACAAGTTGCTAGTATATTCAGCCTTTCAGAATTGTATCATCCAATTTTCTGCCGCTTCCTTTTCCACAGTCCAGTTAAGTGTTTTCCACGTTTTGCTATAAGGGAACATTTTAATGAGCGCTTGCTTCAAAGAATGACAAAGCTGTTTTATTTAATAGAGGGACTGTGATGAACAATCCAAATTGCTCCTTTTGGGAGGGGGGAACCCCTGTACAAACAAAAGTTGGATCTCGTAAGAGGGAAATACTGAACAGGGTTGACTTTGTCCACCGTGTTTGGTGGCAAGAGTTTATTTCCTTTCTTGCTGCCCACAGCTGAATCATTTAAACAAAGCCAGCTCCCTCTACCTGGGTGACCAGATAGGCTCTTTAATGGATTGTTACAGCGGTAATGAAAGCGGCGTGTGCTGAATCACCTGACTCATGCCTTTTTCCTGGAATCTTCGTTATTGGGACCTGACGGATCACCTCTCTGGTGCTTCCAGACATCCTGGTTCTCTAATTCTTCTTCATAACGAGTTTTGTGCTGCATGATAAAATATTCATGTTCAAATAAGTTCTAAACTAATTACCTGCAGCCAGCAGTTGCCTCTCCAGTCATTTGCTCTTAGCTTGGCTCAAGCTAATGGTTTGCATTTTTGGTTGCAAGTGGAATCTCCCGGCCATTCCCTGTTGCTGATTTGTATCCTAAAATGAGATTTCCACACATGAGAGTTAATTCTTCTTTTTCCAAAGGAGGCTTCCCTTTCTGGCAAGATCAGAGGCTTTGTCACTGTGTGTGTGTGTGGTGTTTTTCACACAAGATCTGGGAAAACATATTGCTCTCAAGCAACCATTCAAGAGGTCACCCCTTAGCATGCTGTACTTGTGTTCTTGTATTTAAAATCCCCATATTCCCAGCACACTTTACACTGGGGAGATAACATTGACCTGTATACGAAAACGTTCCGACCTTTTCCTTTTTCTACACATGATTTCTCTCTCCTTCTCTCACTGTCGACATATGTATGTTTGCGAGAGAGAATAATCTAATTTAGAAAGTCAAGGCAAAGAAATTATCTATAGTAATTTGATTTGGAGGAGAGTTTTTAAATTTAATGTAAAAAGCCATTAGAATAATTTTGTGCTTGTTGTGTGCTTTCAAATGCTTTCTGACTTAAGGAGATTCTAAGATGAACCTGTCACAGAGTTTTCTTGGCAGAATTTCTTGTTTGCCCTTGCCTTCCTCTGCGGTTGAGAGAGTGTGACTTGCCCAAGGTCACCCAAGGGGTTTCCATGGCTGAGCAGGGATATGAACTCTGGTCTCCCAGTGTCTCAGTCCAACACACAAACTACAACACCATGTTAGCTCTCACTAAAAATAATATATGTCACAGTCAAATATCATTGTCCTGTTTTGGCGCCAGCCCCTGAAAGAGAGTACAGGAGGCAACAGGCCATGGGAGAATCCCTGAGAGATGCAGAGCTCACCAGCAAGGATGACACAGCAGTATGGTCAGGCCTGTCCAAATCTAACCAGCCAAGCAATCAATCCAAATGAGAGTCATAAAGGGAGATCCAAAAACATAGTCACTAAACTAAGCAAGGCCTGAGGTTATCAGGCAACAGGAACTAGGAACACAAGTCAGGAAAGTTACATCCGCCAGACAGAACTGTTGTGAGCAACAGGCTCAATGCCAGAATTTATGGTCTGTTGTTGTCCGGGAATGCTGCCAACACACACTCACATGGCTGATAAGAGCTTGCTTGGCAAACGTAAACCGCGCCAAGCTGCCAAGAAGCAGTTCCACAAGCAACAATACCAAACAACGTCCGAATAGAATAAGCCATAAGCCAGTCCAAAGTTCAGGATTACACAGAGCAATACTACCAGTCCAGTACAAGGTCAAGAGTTCCAGAGGGTTGGTCAACGAGTCCAGTCTGAGGTCAAGGATTCAAAGGCAGTCAAAGGTCTAGGAAGCAAGGAGTCAGATCAAGCAGCATTCACTAATGAGAACCAATAGACTCTGACAAAGGAGCTTGGCGCCTGCCAGGTGTCTTACATCACAGCTTATCACAGCTGCTGAGTGGCTAATGAGCATTTCTCAGCAAGCCTCTTGGAACGCCAAAGGCATGCCCTTTCTGATCTTCTCTGTCTGAAGGTAGGAACCTCAATGCCCTGCTGCTCTATGTCTCCAAAGTCTGGAACTTCTACTGGGGCAAGGCTGGGCTGCTGAGCCCCAGGATCCACTGGAGGAGATCCCACAGAGCTAGGGTCTGGCTGAGCCAAATCCACTGGGGCTGGGAGAGCAGAGCTGGGACCTGGCAGGGCAGAACTGGGGCCTGGCACAGCCTCAGGTTCCTCCTACATCTGAGGAGCCGAGTCCTCCTCTGAGTCCTTCTCGTAGCTGGCCATGACAGTTGTCAGCATTGTGCTGTTCCCTAATTAATAATTGTTTGGTTCTTAAATGCTACAACCCATGTAGCCCTTCCTTTTCCTTCCTTCATTCTGCCATGGTAGGTGCTGTTAGCTCTGTGTCTTGCTGTTTTGAAACTCCCATGCCTTCTTGACCTTGTGCCACACTGTCCTGACCCCCTGACCCATCCTGAGGTAGTGGTGCTCAACAGTCCTAGAGGTGGTGGTGCTCAACAGCCACCATACTAGTCTGAATATGCCTAATAGCCAACAGTGTGATGAGTCAACAGTGTAATGTAGCTGCGAAAATAGCCAATGCAATTCTAGCTTGCATCAACAGAAGTATAGGGTCTAGATCAAGGAGAGTATTAGTCTCACTCTATTCCGCTTTGGTCAGGCGTCACCTGGAATATTGTCCATTTCTGGGTACCACAATTCAAAAAGGATGTTGGGAAGCTGGAGCGTGCCCAGAGAAGGGTAACCAAAATAGTAAAGGGTCTGGAAACCATAAAGCCCCATGAGGAGAGACTTAGGGAGCGGGGTATGTTTAGCCTGGAGAAGAAAAGGCTAAGAGAGGATATGGTAGTCATGTTTAAATATTTGAAGGGATATCATATTGAGGAGGGAGCTAACTTGTTTTCTGCTGCTCCAGATAGTAGGACCTGGAGCAATGGATTCAAACTCCAGGAAAATAGAGTCCATCTCAACATTAGAAGGAACTTCCTGAGAGTAAGAGCTGTTCAACAGTGAAACACACTCCCTCAGAGTGTGGTAGAGTCTCCTCCTTTGGAGGTCTTTAAACAGAGGCTGGAGGGTCATCTGTTGGGGATGCTTTGATTGTGAGTGCCTGCATGGCAGTGGGTTTGACTTCATGGCCCTTGTGGTGTCTTCCAATTCTATGATTCTTAAGATTGTCTAATTGTGGAAGGTAAGCAGAATAGAGCCTGACTTGTGCTTGGATGGGAGACCACCAAGGAAGATTAGGGATCTTCTGGTAGGGCTTGAAAACAATCCTTCCTAAAAAGATGGAGAGCCATTACTGTGCATCAGTTACCACTACTGGGATTGATGGACCTTCCCAATAGTGTGTACTGCTCTGATTCAGAGGTTGAAGGATCTTAGCCAAGACAACCAAAAGAAGCTGAAAAGTCTCTGAGCCCCTTGGCTTTTTGTTGTTGTTGTTGTTGTTGTTGTTAGGAATGGCATAAACATCACTGAGAAAGACTTTCTGATTTTTCCTCAACCTCTGTCACTTGGGTGGATTCAGCGGTATGGAGAGAAGCTGCTCTTTAATCTCCCTGCCACTTAATACAAGCTTTTAACTTTCATTTCCCAAGTCGTCATATTCTTGTTGCTTTGCTAGCCCCCTGTGGCCAAAGCAAATACCTCCCTAATTAATTTTAATAATAGAGCGACTCATTAGTGATGCGTGTTGGTCTTCTGGGAGAGGCCATGATTGAGATTGATTCTGGGGACACAGACAGAAAACCATATATTGGAGAGTGGGGGGATGTTTCACTGAAGCTTTTCCCAGAAAAGAAGGGTCAGTACACATGGCAGGGTATGTGTGTGATGGAGAGCTTACAGTGCTATAGGTAAACTGGGGTGCAGTTAATAGTTACATTTCATCACTACTGGTTCAACCATTGCAAAAAAGTGGTACTTTTAATTTGATAAATACACTTATATGTAGTGGATTAGTGAGAGTTGTTTCTCCTGTGAACATTTCCACATAGAGCACAGAGTGGGCAGTTCCCAGGGGTGTGTGGTGCATTGGTCCTGGGCAAAATCATCAGGAGTGGACTGCACCAATATTGCTACCTCATGTACTGTATAAGTCAAGGGAAGGTTTCAGGGTCAAAATCATGGATTTTCATATATCCCATGGATAAGTTGAGGGTAAAACTTAGGGGGCTATAAAGAAGGATGGAAAGGGGAAAATACTGTTTCTATCCATCCTTCTTCTTTGGACCTCTCCCAACCACCTAACACCGATTCCCATGTGCTGGGGGAGAGGTTTTAACATTGGATTGAGAAGGGAAGCAAGTGGTGTTAAATGGGGAGTTTTTTCCCTGAGAAGAGAAGCCTTGCAAATCGGACTGGGAATCTCTCTCTCTCTCTCTCTCTCTCTCTCTCTCTCTAACACACACACACACAGGCATGGTACAGACGGCACAAATACGCCATACTGGTGCCGATTTTAGGGTTAGAGAACGCGTGGCAGCCGCATGGTCCCTAACCCTAACATGATGCAGCGCCGTAACAATGGCAGTGCCTCGTATAGATGGGCGCCACCATTGTTACGTAAGTGCCATGCGGTGTCTGCACATCGCTTATAATTGGCGCACTTGTTACACCGGCCCTGCAGCGAAAAAGAACCCATTTTTTCTGGCTTCTTTTTCCTCTGTAGGGAAGTTGCACGGTTTGGCGGCTGTGGCTTCCCTCCGAAGGAAATTAGGATGCCGGCAGGCTGCTCTTTTTGGGCTGTCTGTCCCACGCCACAGAAAAACACAGTGCCTCAAGGCACCAAGACTGAGGCATCAGGCTTGCTTGTTTTAGGACCTTTCTAAGCAGTACTAGTTATTGACCCGTATATAAGTTGACACAGAATTTTAGGGTCAATTTTGGGGCATAAATTTCTCAACTTACAGTCAAGTATATATGGAAGATTCTGGCTTACCTTTGTGCTGTCTGGCAGTTGGACTAGAAATCCCAAGTCTTGAGGTCAGTTCACCACTCAGTGATGAATCTCTTTGACAGACCTTGGGCCAGTCATATGGAAATAAGGGACTTGGCTTTGGTGACTTTAATGATTGTGTAGGAGAGGAATTTCAGCAGGTGAAGCTTATGTGACAGCATGTACTGAAATCCCCTCTTCTGCATATTTTTTAAAGGTACAGGAGCTCTGTCCCTTATTTTACCTAGCCAGTCACTTTGTCTCAAAATAGCCTACCACATTGGATTGTTGTGAACATAAGGAATATATGGCTTACATTTGACCCATGGGGATAAGGTGGGCAAGAACCGTGTATTCTCAAGCATCTTGAAATAAAAACAGATTTATGATTTTTCTTAAAAAAAGATAATGTAATGCAATGTAATGTCGTAACATTTTCTATGTTCCAGTTGGCTAAGGAGACGATCCGTGCATTCCTAACTACTGACATTTTCAAGAAATATAAAATTATAAGCTCTCATTAATGCTGGTTTTGCTCATTCATCAAAGCTGTTCTTGTGCCACACGCTGGTTCCTTTTTCTCTTCTCCTTTCCCCTCCTCTCTTTTCCCCCTTTTACATTCTCTCATTATACAGTAACTGTCTCTCTGTTTCTTGGACCTGGTGACTTCCAAGTCCACTGAGCGATCATTTCGGGGAGAATTGTTTAACTCTTTAGCCGTCTAAACATGAGCTCCAGCTTTGTAGAGTCAAGAAATAATTAGCTGGCCAATTCCAGAGGGGTCGGGCAGCTGTAAAATCAGCACTTGCTGCAATGATCCTGCCAGTGATGTTACTGCACTCAGAAGAAAAGTGAGATTATTTGAGGAACATCTGCAGCTCTTTCTCCTTTTGAATGATTAGTGTGCATGTTGCCTGCCTCTGCAGCCCTGGCTAAATGTATTCTTCCAAGATGTCTGTAATGAAACTCCACAGCTGATGTGATCACACTTGATTTCAAGTACTTCCTGAGAACACAAGTTGGGTTGCAAGGCAAACTTTCCACAGATGCCTCCTGCACCAATGACACACACACTTGTCCTCTCGATCAGATGCTAATATTTGTCTGGGGTCTTTTCGTTTGAGCAGGGAAGGCCCTTTAAGGGATGCTCATAGTGCAGAAGAACTGCTGTGAGCAACGATAGTGGCTAAATGAATCCTGTTTTCCAAGAAGGCTTCAAAGGGGCCTTTTATGTCACTGTTTCCACATCTTCCCCAATGGGCTGGACTCTTATCACTCACACCAGGGGAGGAGACCCTTTTCAGTACGTAATATGTATTCCGTTTTATAAAGCTCAGAATAGGCAGCAGAAAATGCATTTTTTATTCCATAAGAAATGGGAATTTCAAAGTTGCTTTCAGGTGAGTGCAGCCAAATATGGGATGAATGCACACATACTTATGTATAAATATATAACATTTCTCTGTTCAATTAGTGCCATTCTTTTGCTTGAAAGCTGCAACTGATATAGAATAGGAGAGGAAAATAAGACATTAATGAGTGTTTTTTCTCCCTCTCCAGTCTTGCTTTTGCTTACTGGTTTCCCAAGTACTTCCTAGTCCTCACATTCCTCTGTGAGTCCTCTTGTTTGATAAATGAGGCTGCACAATTTCCAAAATTGTCCATATAGGTTGAGGTTCAGGAAAATATTTGATATTGACAACCTGGCAGTGGCACAGGTAGATGTCAATAGGATCGCCTCTGATCATGGTTACAGTAGCCACTATGTATCTGAGGACTGTGCATCTAAGGACCCCCAGATCCCCTTTGGAACCACTGGGAAACCTCTATAGAAGACTTCTGTAGTCAGGTAGGGTCATATGGGAGAGGGTTTCTCCTCAGATATCCTGCGGCCCTTTCACACTGCACAATGATACCACTATGATTCCACTTTTGACTGCCATCGCAATATACTATGGAATCCTGGGATCTGTAGTTTATACTTCTCAGCCAAAGAGCTCTAGTTCTTCAACAGATTACAGCCCCAGGATTCCATAGGATTATGTTGTGACTGTTGAAGCTGAATATAGTGTTGTAATTGTGTTGTATGAAAGGGTTCCTGATCTTAAGCTGTTCATTGGTTTTGAGCCTGGCTTAGTATTAAATATCATTGGCCTGTTACAGACTGCCAAAATAAAGCTGCTTCGGGTCTCTTTGGAGGTATGTTATTTAAATGATGCATGGGTCCTAAGAGTCCGGAGGTCGCCCCAAAGCCACACTCCATTCCTTAGCACTGGAGTGAAGCTTTGGTGCAGCTTCTGGATTCTTAGGGTTCATGCATCATTTAAACAGCATACCTCCAAAGAGACCTGAAGCAGCTTTATTTTGGCAGTCTGTAACAGGCCATAGTTGTCTTATCCCTTAATTGCTGTTAATATGGAACAGGAAATTCAGTCCTGGAGCAGATCACACTCATTGACAATTGACCTAAGGAGACGCTACAGTCCATCCTTGGACCCCCCAACCCCCAACCACACACACACCTCAAAAATGTTATGTTCAGACAGAGCTTGGAAACATTATTTTAAAAGCTAACATGTCAGTCTTACTTACAAGGTAATCCATTATTTCAAAAAGTAGTCTATTGTCATTAGTTGTTACATAGAGGCAAACAAGAGTGCTGTATTATGTTACTTTCCAGTGACTTGTTAGTAACAGGTTGTTTTTAAATGGATTTTTTTAAAAAAAATACAAAAGGGGTGTGTGTGTGAACACTCTTGAAGTCCTATTTTGGTCTCAACATAAGACCAGATCCCTAGAAAGAGAATGCAGCAAAATACGGAGCCCAAGAGAAACTGACAGAGAAGCATGGCTCACCAGCAAGGAGGTTGAAGCAATAAAGTCAGTTCGGTCCAAGTCATGCACAGCCCAGCAATAAATTCAGGCAACAGTCCAAAGAGCGATCCAAGAGTGTAGTCAATACACAGAGCAAGGGCTAAGGCTATCAGGCAGCATAAACAGGAACACAATGAACATGAGGCACAAATGTTGCTTCCACCAAGAAGGTTAGTTGTCAGCAACAACTTCCTAAGGGAGGTGCTGGGCTCCTTGTGGTCTGGCAGCCTCCTGCAAGTGCTGTTTGATTGTTGAGTGTTTTAGATATAAATGCCCCTCCTTCTTGCGTTGATGCTCTGCTGGGGTATGTACTTCATGATCTGTATCTCCCTCTGTGTCTGTGTCCGCAATAGAGGGCTTTGGCTGCTGATGTGTCTCTCCATCTATCTCAGGCACTGCCATGTCTCTCTGATCCTATGTCTCTCTATCTGACTACTCACTGACTATGTCAGAGTCTGTATCTGGGCCCTGGAAGCAGGCCATGACACCTGATGACTACCCACATATTTTCATATAACAGGCAAGTGTTAATCCATTTCTCAGAAATCTGCCACGTTAACTTCATAGACATCAGTGTATACTCCAAAACTCTCTTAACAAATCATAGAATCATAGAGTTGGAAGAGACCACAAGGGCCACCCAGTCCAACCCCCTGCCATGCAGGAAATCCATATCAAAGCATCCCCGACAGATGGCCATCCAGCCTCTGCTTAAAGACTTCCAAAGAAAGAGACTCCACTACACTCCGAGGAAGTGTGTTCCACTCTGGAACAGCCCTTACTGTCAGGAAGTTCCTGTTGAGGTGGAATCTCTTTTCCTGCAGTTTGCATCCATTGCTTCAGGTCCTAGTCTCTGGAGCAGCAGAAAACAAGCTTGCTCCCTCCTCAATATGACATCCCTTCAAATATTTGAACAGGGCTATCATATCACCTCTTAACCTTCTTTTCTCTAGGCTAAACATACCCAGCTCCCTAAGTCGTTCCTCATAGGGCATGGTTTCCAGACCCTTCACCATTTTTGTCGCCCTCCTTTGGACACGCTCCAGTTTCTCAATGTCCTTTTTGAATTGTGGTGCCCAGAACTGGACACAATATTCTAGGTGGGGCCTGACCAAAGCAGAATACAGTGGCACTATTACTTCTCTTGATCTAGACACTATACTTTTATTGATGCAGCCTAAAATTGCATTGGCCTTTTTAGCTGCCGCATCGCACTGTTGACTCATGTTCAACTTGTGGTCTACTTGGACTCCTAGATCCCTTTCACACGTAGTTTCATTCAGCCAGGTGTCACCCATCCTATATTTGTGCATTTTATTTTTCCGCCCTAAGTGCAATACCTTACATTTCTCCGTGTTGAATTTCATTTTGTTAGCTTTGGCCCAGCTTTCTAGTCTATTCAGGTCATTTTGAATGTTGATCTTGTCCTCTGGGGTATTTGGTACTCCTCCTAATTTGGTGTCATCTGCAAATTTGATAACTATGCTCCCAATACTGTCATCCAAGTCATTGATAAAGATGTTGAATAGCACTGGGCCCAGGACAGAGCCCTGTGGGACCCCACTGGTCACTTCTCTCCAGGATGAAAAAGAGCCATTGTTGAGCACCCTTTGGGTTCGGTCGGTCAACCAATTACAGATCCATGTAACAGTTCCTTTGTCTAGCCCACATTTTACAAGCTTGTTTGCAAGAATGTCATGGGGAACTTTGTCAAAGGCCTTACTGAAATCAAGATATACTATATCCACAGCATTCCCTTCATCTACCAAGCTGGTAATTTTATCAAAGAAAGAGATCAGATTTGTCTGGCATGACTTGTTTCTCTGAAACCCATGTTGACTTTTCGTGATTATGGCATTGCCTTCTAGATGTTCACAGACTCTGTTTTTAATGATCTGCTCCAGAATCTTTCCTAGTACAGTACTGATGTCAGACTAACTGGACAATAATTGTTGGGATCCTCTTTTTTCCCCTTTTTGAAGATGGGGACAACGTTTGCCCTCCTCCAGTCTGCTGGGATCTCTCCTGTTTTCCAGGAGTTTTCAAAGATTATTGCCAATGGCTCCGATATTACATTTGCCAGTTCTTTTAGTACCCTTGGATGTAGTTCATCTGGTCCTGGAGACTTATATTCGTTTAGGTTAACCAGGTATTCCTGCATTATGTCTTTACTTATTCTGTGCTGAAATTCCCCTATTCTGTCCTCTGCTCCATTATCTTCAGGTTGAGCACCCTTTGCCTTTTCTGAGAAGACTGAGGCAAAGAAGGTGTTGAGTAATTCTGCCTTTTCTCTGTCTTCTGTTAGCATTTTGCCATCTTCTCCACGCAGTGGCCCTACCGTTTCCTTCTTCTTCCTTTTGCTGCGGACATATCCAAAAAAGCCCTTTTTATTGTTCTTAACCTCTCTAGCAAGCCTGAGCTCATTCTGCGCTTTAGCTTTTCTGACTTTATCCCTACACATGCCTGCTATTTCTTTGAATTCCTTTTTTGTGATTTCCCCCTTTTTCCATTTCTTATACATGTTCCGTTTCAAACTCATCTCCGTTGAAAGTTCCTTAGTCATCCATCCTGGTTTCTTGAGACACCTGTTTTTCTTTCTCACTGGAACGGTTTGAAATTGTGCCTTCAGTATCTCCCTTTTGAGAAAGTCCCATCCGGCCTGAACTCCCTTCCCTTTAAGTTTTTCTGACCACGGGATCACCCTCAATACTTCTCTGAGTTTGCTGAAATCCACTCTCCTAAAGTCTAGAATGCAAATAGCAAGAATTCTTTTAATATGTGGTTAAGAGCTTTAAACCATGATGCACTCAATATCAGACAAAAAGAATGTGTGGAAATTGAAGGACATCTTCCTTGGAAATTCGCGAACAGTGAAGAAAGCTGGCTTTGGAAAAGTAACGCAGCCCTTTGTGGTAGAAAGAGGAACTGAACAAAGAACTAGAACCTCCTGCCTGTGCCTGCCAATGGAGATGGGCCTTTAGGTAGTAATTAATAGCAAAATAAGTGTACTTCATATCTCTGCTTACCTGAAATAGATTGTTGATCTAAGCTTTGCCTTCTGCTTCTGTGTCCTGAACAGCAGGAATGCTGGCCAACATATTTTGACAGTGTTTTTTCTCTCCCGCACTCTCCCTGCTCAGCAATATCTTCCCCAGAAGCTCCTTTTTGTCATTTTAAAAATATAGAAGTCAAAGTAACAGCATCCTTTTGTCACCTGCATCACAAAATGACAGACTCTCCCCTCACTCCCAGGAGGCAGGGGGAGTTAAGACTATTTGGGGAATGACAGTCGCCTGGTACCTTCTCTTTATTCACCTGCTCAGGTGGACAGATCCTTAATCCCAGAAGACCCATCTGCTTTCATATTTTTTGGCTTGATGCCTCCTGGCAGCCAGACAGGCTGTGGTTGACGGCTTACATCTGAAAGGGGCTTCGATAATTGCTCGTTCTGTTCGGCAACTCTGTCAGTGACAGATGGTCACAGTGAATGTTTAAAATGTTCGAGACCTCTGGATGCTCCTTATGCTTCTGAGTGCCAAGCTTTGCCAACATTTTTTGTTGCTGGTGAAGGGTGGGGATGGAAAGGGGGAAATCTCCACATTGCCATTCCTCCCCCAGACCTTCTGACAAGCTCCATTTGGAGCTGGGGGAATGTTTTGGTGGTGTTGTTTTTGGGGGGGGGGAGGGGGGAAGGATTTCTCCAGTGAATTGTCATTTCTTTCCTTGGTCTCCCCCTTTCTTCCTTCAAGAAAATATCAATATGTTAGTACAGATTGGCATGGAAAAAGTGCCAGCTGCTCTTGTAGAGGTGTTAATGGAATTACTCCCCCTGCCCAAAGTAACTGCACATATGGCCTGGAGTTAAGATTTTGGGGCAGTAGGGAGGCATGCCTGCCATTTTAGAAAGATAATTGAAAGCCCATTTTACATTTAGGGTTATCAAAAATGTATTGCACCCTTTGTACCGATGATGCCCACCTCTTTCTCTTACGCTCAAACATATTGTGCTGTGGCACATGAAATTAATGTACCATTTCTGAAATACACCAAGAGAGAGGATTTATTTTTATTTATTTTTTTTTATTTATTTTGGAATACAACAGAAGCTGTGCCAGTTAAGTTGGCTACAAGTGCTACACAGCTAGCACAATGTCTGTTTCCCTGGATGTTTTGCCATCCTGTAGATTATGTATACAATAAAGTAGAACCATTGAAACAATGGAATTTACAATAATTTTCATTTACCAAGTGCCTGTTCATTCAGTGGATCTACTGTGGTTGAGACTATTGACTGGGATTTAGGCCTCTCCCAAAGCAGCTTTATTTTGGCCTGTCTGTATGGGGCCTAAATTACCTACCTACCTCTTTAACCTACTGCTCATATTCTATCTGTAGAATGGGAACATTAATTCAACTCAGGGTTAAGCTTGTTGTAAGCATTCCTGATCTAAAGTGTGGAAAGCACTTTGTATGCTCAGGCAATTCCATTAAAATATGAATTACTGGTATTAGTTATGACATTTATAATAGCAACAAGCAGGAATTGCAGAATTAAGTAATGCTTCCAGAATGGAACAGGCTTCTATTTTCAGAAATTGTCCTGAAGATCAGTTGTTCCTGAACTTGTGAAAGTGATGCAAAGTTATTCTTTGCTTAAAGACTAATTGTGCAAACCTATGCATGTCTTCTCAGAAAATAAGTGCCACTTAATCCAGTGGGGCTTACCCCTGGAAAGTGGATTGTACCCAAAGTGTAGACAAAGTAATTCTGACCTATATCATCTTCCAGTTTTTCCTCCCTGCAAGTATTTGCTGGTCTGCTTGCCTCTTTCTCCTTCAAACACACTTGAACCTCCTGCTCCCAAGGCAGGCATAATTCTGCTGTCCTGTAATACAGAGGTGGACAACTGTGATAGCTCTAGGGGGGTCAGTTTTATCTCCTTGGTATCCTCAGGGAGCCACCCAGACAACCTAAAATTGAAAACCTGGAGTGTTCAGAAGTTCTATTTTGAAAGCTGAGGGTGCTATCTCTCTGTCTGTCTATTCTATCAGCCAGTTTGAAAGGTGAATCACGTTTCTTGGAGGCTTTCTGGAGAGGGAATTCACTTTTTTTTTAATCTGAGAAAGGACATATGGGGTGTCAAGGGCTTCCAAATCAACCTCGAGAGGCCACATCTAGCCTTGGAATCATACTTTACTGACCTCTGCCATAATGCATACATACCAAAGAGCAGTAATAGGAATAGACAAGATTCATCAGGCAGCTGAGGTATGCTGTAAGCAGGAACTTTGTTATTCCAGCAGGGGAAAGAAGTGACTTTTAGATAGTTTGGTCCTAGCCCCACCTGAAACTAAGGCCTGTTACAGACTGCCAAAATAAAGCTGCTTCGGGTCTCTTTGGAGGTACGCTGTTTAAATTATGCATGCACCCTAAGAATCCGGAAGCTGCACCAAAGCTTCCCTCCAGTGCTTAGGAATGGAGTGTGGCTTTGGCGCGATCTCCAGACTCGTAGGACCCATTCATCATTTAAACAGCATACCTCCAAAGAGACCCAAAGCAGCTTTATTTTGGCAGTCTGTAGCAGGCCTTTGTGCACATATATGGGCCATATCTCAAGTCTTCCTGCCTTTGATGCAAGCCCTACACTTACTTTTGAGGAGGCCTTTTACTCTTACTAAGCCCGATGTCTACCACCCAGTGAATCTATTCTTGTACGATACAAACAATTTTAAATTCAAATTAGTTAATCCATTTCTTTTCTTTTTTAAAACAACAACAACAACCCTAAAATGCCTATCCCATAGGGCCCTGTTAGTCTCCAGACCAAATTTCTGGTGTCTGGTTATAATAGACTGGGAGCTAGGGTAGAGACAGTCTTTATTTCTTTCTCTCCCTCCCTTTTCTATAATTTTATATTTGACAAAAAGTAAAATATTAAGAATGATTTTTGGACTGTTAGTAGCAACGTTTGTGATTGGGTATTGACGACAGCCGTTTGCCTCTGGGTTTCAACAAAGATGTAGTTGTGGTAGCAATAAGGAACATTTCTTTTAAAAAGGAAAAAAAAAGGAGAAAAGCTTTCTGAACATGGTTTCCCTTTGAGTGAGGTGCTAATGACTAACGCCAGGAGATGCAGGTGGGGAACAAATAGTAATGACCTTATCCATTCAACCATACAAGGGTTTTTTTCTGTGTGTGTGTGTGTGTGTGTGTGTGTGTGTGTGATGTTTCCTAGCATTTAGTTACTGCAACAAATCAAAGTAATATAGAATTTAAGAAGTTGGCACTTCGATCCATCATACCAAGCAATCCATTTTTGCTCATACTGAATCCTTCTCAGGGCCTGAAAATGATGAAAACTTTAATAACTTTTTGCCTGTGCACATTCTCCCTCTGGGCCTGTGGTAAATATCAGGTACTAAGATACTGTTGAAATTAGCTTGAAAACATAAAAATGTAAGACATCCCTCCTCCTCCACTTCTCTATCCTCAGTGTCAAGGAAAAGGCATGGCATTATGACAGTCTTCATAATAACACTGCCCCCACCCTAGAAAATGCCGGCTGCCTTGAAGAGCTCTTGTTAATTTGAAAATAAACCGGAAGGATTACATAAATAATGAAAGAGCTAAAAATGCTGTAGTTTTGTAATGTAGATGAAGACAAGGTGTCATGTCAGGATCATATTTGCATATTGGAATGATTTAGTTATCATGCTGTCTCCTCTAAAGAAGCCAAAAGGCTATGAATATTCATAGGTTTCAATTAAAATATTAATGACATGCCACTACTTCTGTGGACTTGGAGCATCCATAAATAGTTTTTGTTCAGACTGGGTAGAGATGGGAGGGATTGGGTAGAAAGGAAGAGCCAGAGTGGTACACTTATGGCTGGTACAACAGGTTGTCTTTGTAAAAGGTGTGAAGAGGTGGGCAGTTGCTATGTATCCTTTGGTATATAGCTGCGAAACCCATGCAAATGTCTAGGATTCCAACAGTGTATTTAAAAAGCAGTAACTTATTTGAGACAAGATGTATGCTCAGGTACACTTCAAGCTTGTTGCTGGCTATTCCATGAGTGTTTCCGGAACATAGGATACTCCAAAACAACTTGACTGGCCTTCTCTTTGCAGTTATGGATTTCTAATCTAAAATAATGGATTCTTATTGTTGTTGTGTACCTTCTACTCTTTTCTGACTTAGGGTGACCCTAAGGTGAACCTATCATGGGGTTTTCTGGGGCTGAGAGTGTGTGAATTGCCCACAGTTAGCTAGTGGGTTTCCATGGCTGAGCAAGGAATTGAACCCTGATCTCCAGAGCCATAGTCCAACACTCAGACTCCTGCACCATGTTGGCTCTCAAAGGATCTTTAACTGTTCCATGTTTCATGCATCTGAGGAAGTAGACTGAAGTCTGTGAAAGGTCATGCTGCCAGCTTCTTTCTTTTAATTAGTCTCAAATATGCTACAAGATCCTTTTGCATTCTGTTCTATATTTAGCGTTGATATGTATACATGAATGTGGCAATGTTGCCACAATCATAACTGCAACCCCAAACCCACTTTAAACTCTAGGGAGCCACTCTGAATGATGGAGGTCTGTGGCATGGTCAAGTGGGGCACTTTGGGATTACATGGCCAGCTCCCTTTTGCCCCCAAGCCACTGTCATCCTGAAGGGATGAGGCTGACTTTGTCATTGTGAACTGCCCCACTTGACCACTCCACAGACCCCATAGCTTGGAGAGGCTCTATTGAGGTGGGTTTAGGGAGTCTATTCTTTGGGTCATTTGTTTCTACGTTTATGGATGTAATGCAGGATATTGGCCATAGTTACTAAGAGCCCTGCTCAGGTCTTACCCACTCAGGGATGGCATGGCTTTCTTAATTAATCCATCTGTAATTTAGTATTCCGCTTTTCCTACTGTCTTCAATTTCCCCCAGCATCATTGCCTTTTCTAGTGACACATATTTTCTTTCACTCTGTCCAAAGTATTGTGTGCTCCTGATATTTCCTCCAAAATATATTTGATCCACGCCTCTTGGGAGTGTCCAGCAGACTTGTTTTTGGTCACTATTATTTCTTCCTGTGCTCTGTTTGAAACATTTACAATGCATTGTTTCAAGGTGCCCCAAAGTATCTAGCTCCACCACAGTTCACTATCTCTTCAACCACACAGCTCTTGCCATTCAATCTGTAGTAAAACAAAATCGAATATTGTGAAGGTTGATAAGCAGAAGGTTAGGACAAGATAAGACAGAAACAATGTTGATCTTGCAGAAAATAAGATCTGTCTCAGAAGCTTAATTGGTGCTTTATCTACATTCCAAACACTTACAGTCTTTCCCACTGCATATAAGATAAGGTTTGGGGTCTGGAAACATATTTCCTATGCAGTACTATAGAGACTTTTATTGTAAACTCAAATTTCTTCCTTCTAACCCTCCATTTAGTAGGATCCTATTCTCTGCCCATCCCCTTGAGTGGAGCTTCTCTAGAATAATAGAATCATAGATGTTACTCTATCTTCCCTAGAGTTGGAAGAAACCAGAAGGGCCCTGTTCTCTAGTCTCAGGACAGCAGAAAACAAGCTTGCTCCTTCCTCAGTATAACACCCCTCCACATATTTAAACTTGTCTATCATGTCACCACTTAACCTCCTTATCTTCTCCAGGCTAAACATACCCAATTCCCTAAGTCACCCCTGGTAGTTTCCAGACCTTTTCCCATTTTGGTCACCTTCCTCTGGACATGCTCCAGCTTGTCAATATCTCTCTTGAATTTGGGTGCTCAGCATTGGACAGGGTATTTCAGTGGCGCTATTCATTCCCTCTGTCTAGACACTGTATTTCTATTGATGGAGCCTAGTATCATATTGACTTTTTAGGTGTTTAATCTCACTGTTGACTCATGTTTGCTTGTGGTCTACCAAGACTCCTAGGTCCCTTTCACATGTACTGTTGTCAAGCCAGATGTCACCCATCCTATATCTTTAGTCTTAACTGATAGAAGATTGCCCCCTTCTCAGAAATTGATCCTAGTTGTATGATATAGTTGTTCATCTAGTACTGCTTTTTCAGGAGAGAATCAAGCTGGAAATGGAGAAACCCACAAAAAGCATAGCATTCCAGTTTGTTAAGTTTACTGGATTTTGTTCTGCCCTAATTTAGGTTGAGTGAATGTTGACTTGCAGATATGAACACAGTGCATTCTTCCATAGCTGTGTTAGTTCACTAACTAATTTATTATATGGAGACCAGGCAGATACCAAAAGGACACTGAAATAAGGGGGGAAAGTCCTTCACTAATCAGCGTCAAGATGGAATTGGTGTAGCCAATCATTCCTAAACTGTAGGGTCTCTCCTGAGTTCTTCCTTGCTTGGTCTGGATATGCCTTTACCACTACCTTCCTCAAAAAGAGAAATGAGACTTCCTTCAGCATGCCACAATTCTAAGCCATTGTGTCATGAGTACTATTTTGACTGAGAGGCCATCCTTCAGATAAATTTTGTGTGGTTACTTTGGAACAGTTCCTGAAGCAACAAGGAAAGATTAATATCATGTTACAGATGGATTAATTCTCTCCATGGCCCTGAATTTGTAAGACAGGAGCAGGGCTCTTACTAACAGGTTCTCTGGAAAATCTATCATTCATAGGACCATCATAAGTAGAGGCCAACTTGGTGACACATTACAGTAGTAAAACTTGCTTCAGGGGGCTACTCCTGTACTAGATGATCTTTAATATGCTTTCCACCTCTGATTCTGTGTATGTTAACATTCATAGGTGCAGTAAGATAAACTCATAATTATCTTGTTGCAACTATAAATTTTAACATAAACAGTTGATCTTTCATTGGACATAATCAAGGGAAAATAAAACACTGTTCCCACTAATGGAAGCAAAGAGTTCCTCTAAAGTTTATCCCAGGTTGCTCAACTCATTGTCTCATGATTAAGATTTCTTGTGAAGCTTGCACAGATTTCCTGTGGATGGAATAGTTGTATGGGACATACCACTCTTTTGGCTTTGCAAAAAATCTAAGAACAAGATGTGAGTTGTCTGAAATCCCAGAGAGGTTGCATACCTCTGTCCTGGTGGATCTCTTTACTGGGACCAGCCACCAAGACATTTCCCTTGACTGCACCAATTTACAGGAAAGAAATAATAATATTCGTGAAGGCAGAATGGAAACTGAGCAGCAGATGGTCCAGCAAATGTCAATGAGGCATACAGATTGAAATTTTTAAGAGAAAAGGTCAACTCGCTAAGAGGAAGACGAATAGGAGTCTAACACAGAAGAAGGGGCACAAAAGTCAAGCCATTATTTTCCATCTTTCACAGCAATTTCTGAGGAAGAAATAGGTGCCATCCGTTGGTATGAAAATGGATGAAAAACCTCTCCCAAATTAAACTGTACAGTGAATAATGTAGAAGCCTTTTCCTTGCCCTGGGATAAACCAGAAATACCAGTACTGTATATCTGATATAAGACACTGTATCCTTTTCCCTCACTGGTGACAGGTATCTCTCCAATAGTTTACATTACTATGGGTCCTGACAGGAGCTATGTTTCCTTCAGCCTTCAGCCTTACATGTTAGATTGTCAGCCATCTTTACAATAAATATACCTCCATTGGCTCTAAATAAATCTTAATAGCATTAGGCCCCGGAAGAATAGGTGGTGGATCGGTTTGTTGACTTTAAGGAGAGGTAGGATCTCTGTGTCAGAATGATACTGTGCCCGCTGTCCTAATTGCTGGATCCCATTCCTAGAAAGAATAGCATTATTATTTTATGCAACTATATACCCATCTTCTTTCCAATACTGAGACTCAAGGAAGCTTACAAAATATTAAAACCACAATGTGTAGAACTAAAACCGTAATTAAAAGGCAGAATATAAAAACACAAAACAATACAACCATTACAAGCCAGTTCCCAAAAACCAGCTTTTGCTTGCTGGTAGGAAGAGAGCAAGGAGGAAGCCACCCTAGAGAGAGAGTTTGAAAGTCTGGGACCAGCCACCAAGAAGGCCCTTCTCCTTTGCTCACATCCAATCTCTCTTGGAAGATGGTGGGACTGAATAAACTGCAAGTTTATAAATTTCTTAGGAATAAAACATATAAAATACAGTTGAATAACACACTGGAAATTAAAATAAAGTTGCAACCCCAACATCACTTACATTGGCACTGCCTCCAACACAAATTAACAGGACCTACTTCTGAACAAGTTTGCTTTTAAAGAGTGTGTGTTAATGTGAAATATACTTTTATCACTAAGAAAACTCATATGTAGAAGAAATGCCCCCAGAACTGCTCTCCTTAACTCTCTCTCTCTCTCTCTCTCTCTCTCTCTCTCTTCTGTTCAATATCCAATATGTATTTGGCACCATCACTATTACCAGGTTCCTGTCAGGTCTAGATGATAATGAATGAGACCCATAGTAGAATATTGGACATCTGGAATCATGTTTTCTTTCTTGTGGCAATGTTTTTTTATTAGTAGTGTGGAATGAAAACCGCTGAGCCAAAGCCCAAAATGGCAGCTCAGTTTTGAGTTTCCCCCTTCTCAAAATGGCAGCCCTGCACTGAGTTCCCCCTTTCTATCAACATAATGTAGTTCAGGCTATTAAATGAAATAATGTTATTTCTCTATGAATTTTCTCCATCACTCCATATCATGAGATGCCATTTGCAAGGGTGGAAAAACAGACATTGTACTGTCATGTAAGTTAAATCCTCTCCAGGTTTGTGCAGGAAAAAAATCATGCCAGCTGCCATTTTCAATGGCAGCCATTACACTTCCCTGCGGTGTGTTACTTTCACCTCTGAGCAGAATCCAGTAATGTTAGCCTAAAATGCTCATCTGAATGAGTGGTTTCAGTTTAAAAGCATGCTTGAGCCAGCATGCAGAAAATACTGCAGACATCCTGGAGATCCATACTGCAAGGCTGTGTGTGTTCTTTCATCCCTGCCCTAGTCTTGATTATCCTTGACATTTGGAGTTAGCCATGAAGGGAAATCTAAGCCATCCTTACCTATAATGAGAAAGAATAATTGTAAGGTCATGGCTCCTTCTTGGCTGCTATCGCAGACACAGATGATGCTGGAGAATGTGGATCTCTCTGGGTGGATAATGGCAAAGTCAGAAGCCACTACTGCTATGTGAGAGAGTTTGCATAGGTTCAAATGCTGACAAGCGGGCATAGCAAATTTTGTAATCAAAAGAAGGGAGGCCTTCTGATATCTTAGATCAGGAAAGGACACAGCAAAAATGTACATCCAGAACACCAGACTTCCGAATATATGCAGACCTCCTCTGGCACATCTGCCTTAGATGAGAAAACTGAGAAGATGAAACAACCTCTTCCTAGACCTATTTTTATCTTCTTTACCATGTTTCCAGTATCCTTTAAACTAGTATTTTAATAGGACTGATTCTTCCATGGTTTTAAAACTTTTCATTACTAGGGCCAAGATCCTACATCACAGTCTGTGTTTCATAACTTTATGGACCTGTAACTACATTACAGAAGTGCAACAAACTGTTATCAAATTGCAAGAGTGCTCCAGTGTGCAGTGGGCACTTTCGATGCTCACCGGGCATGTCTGATGTACATCAGGTACTCCTGTTGTGCTCTGACACTTTCTATGCGGTGTCAGATGTTCATCAGGGAGTGCCCAGCTACTCATAGGACCATGGGACATCAGTCACTTCACTACTGTACAATGGATGCCCACACACTGTAACAGCACAAGAGCCTTTAGGTGAATATGAACATTGAGAAACTACTCAATTCAATTTTGCCAACACATAATACCAGTTACAAAGCTGTTAAGTCCCAAACAGAATTTCAGCCTACATTTTAGTTGCACTGTTTTAATCTGTATTGTAAGTGACTTGAGTACCATACTGGGATAAAAGCAGGATATAATTGAATGAATGCATGAATGAATGAATGAATGAACGAATGAACAAATGAACCATGGTTGGTAGCCTGTAACCTCCAGATGTTGTTTGTTTGCCATTCTTGTCATCCTTCACCACAGGCCATGCCATATAGAACAGATGGGATCTGCAGTCCAGTGACATTTAGTGCACAAAATGTGATGTGTGGGCCTCATGTGGCCTTTGGGACCCCTAAGTGTTCCTAAAGACCTTAGGGACCCCTCCCCCAATTTTTAATAATGGGTCATTTGGAGAGGATTTTTCATCAAAAAACTACCCACCCACCCCCAAACTGCCTGCCAACGAAGCAGTATGCTTCACATACACACACAAATCCCACCAAAGCCCCCAGACTCCAACATTTTTAAAAATGGGCCAATATTTTGCTAATATTAAACTCAAAAACTGTACAAAAACTCCTCTAAATACTTACAAATGTGACAACTTGCTTCCCATAACCCCCTCTCAACACCCCCAAAAGACTATGAAAAAAGGGGGGAAATCAGCCAAAAAACAGCCAAAGTGACATCACTTCCACGTGTCCAAAACACACCAATATAGTCCTCCAGGAAGGTGTGGGAAAAGGGAATGGCTCACCCCACCCCACCCCTCACAATTGTCCAACCATGATCTACACACCTGTCACCCACTCTTGCCCTAAACAGTCTCAGAAAATGGCTTCTGAAACAGCAGTGTTGTGGATGAAGAAGAGAAAGATCCCTAGGAGATGTTCCTCATCTTTCCATGTGAATCTGCTCTGCTTCTAGGAAGCTGCTTTCTCTACTACACAAGCGCATGAGGCATTAGGAGGCATGCTGGCACTCCCTTTTTCACTGGTGGATGTGAGACAACAATCTCTATGGTGGGGGTATTTCAGCTGGTGGTGTATGTGGTTTGTGCCAGGCAGTCTGTGAAGGAATGAGAATGAATGGGGATTTTGCTCATAGGACGTTATCATGCCAGCCTACTGTCCTGTCACAGTCGTGCTAGTTTAAGAGTGGAGGCATATCAATTTGACATCATTTCTTGTCATACTTTCCCCACAATCCATGGTTGTGTGATCTGTTTTCTACAATGCTAAATGCCACCTTCACAAAGAGGGAGGACAAGCAATGCCAGCTGCCAACTGCCTCCTGAAGCTGGCTGTTGTGTGAATGTACACAAAGCAGCTGGCTTTGGGAAGGTGTTGGCCACTGCCATCAATATGAAGGAGAGGGAAAGAGTGTGTGTGTGTGGGGGGGGGGGGGGGGAGAAGCAGAATCAACCCCACTTAAACCACTGCATGACAAGTAGAACTGCCATGGAAAAGACCTATTGCACAGTGGCAGTAATGGAAAGCATTGAGATTGAGAGCCTATTAACAGGTTTTGCCTGTTAATGAAAAGGTGCACTACAGCAACAAATGGAATACAAGACAGCAGTGGGACAGGCACAACATCATGCGATAAATACCTAGAAAGACACATTTGTCCTGCTAAAATTCCACTTTTTAGCCTTGTGTGGTAAAGTCTACAGTCTTACCATGAAACAGTGTGTTTGTGTGTGTGTCTCTCTCTCTCTCTTTACCCCTCTGTGCACATGTAACATAAACGTTAGAGTTTACATGACATTTCTGGCTGCTATCATGTGAAGTCTACAAGAACACATTATTGCATTTATTTCAAGCCTTTAAGAACGAAACACAGTAGTTTGATTAGTTTGAGCAGTTCCCATCACCACCAGCCCCAGGGCCGAACGTGGAATGAAATTTCATTATAAAATATAGTGACTTCAGCTTGAGTCAGGGTTGCCATTTCTTTCTCCTTGTCCTTCAGGGAATTGACATTTCTTCATGTACAACCCGACTCTTCCTCCAGTCCTAAACTAGCTTATTATCCCTAAACAAAACCGTAAATTTTACTTCCTTGGAGCCAGAGATGGTCCAAGCTACTTAAACTGACTCAGTAGGCAGAAAGGAAAGACAGATCATTAGGAAACAATGGCACCCCAGGTTACAATTAGTTCTAGAAAGATGATTCTGTAAATGGTTTAAACTGGTATTTTCTTGAAATGCAGCTGGGCTTTTAAGAAAAAGTAGTGAGGCAGCGGAGTCTTCAGGGATTTGTAGAAAATTTGAAATATGCGTCGCAACTATATTGTGCCCAATTTGGTAATAAATATTTGGTATTGTTCCTCTAGCTTTTCAGAATGATAATGTTAAAAAAACCAAGGCCTCTAATCAGTTGGTGGGATTGAATAAGAAAAATACATACACTGTACTTCTATTTATTTAAATCATATTTTAAATAAATATTTTATTTTGCCATAACAGGGAGAACCTTTCAAAGCAAAATTTCCCCAAAGATAAGGCTGTCCCGGCGTGTTATTAATTCAAAACTTATAGCAGTACACATTCTCAATTTGGGGTTATGACCTTGACATTTAAGCCCCTCCATGAATTTTTGTTGTATCTGCCATTGCAAATTCTTTGGGCTAGTGCTCTTAGCTGTTTGTGAACCAGTCTTCCACTGTTACGCTCATTTGCTTCCCTGCTGCTATCTTGCGCATTATTGCAAGCTGCTGGAGTTTTCCTAGCTGGTGTGTTCTTCCTCATTAATAATCTTTGCCATCTTGACCATACTCTGATGTTGCTTGGCCACATGCATCCAGGTTTTCATTTGTGAAGTGTTGGAGGGTCATAACCTGGCTATGTGACAAATCCTGCTGGCCTTTTTAGACATGTCAAGTTGCTAATGCTTTTAAAAACCACAGGCGTGTGTGTACCCTTCCCTTTGTTTTAGCTTGAGCGATTGGTTATCACTGTATCTGTATTAATACTACGTAAGTTCTGTTTTAACTATCCTTTCTAAATAAACTTTAAGCATTGGTTTAAGATCCTTGCTATAACTAATCATGCTTAATATGCAAAGGGATGTCGTAGCACCTTTGAGACTAACTAAAAGAAAGAAACTATTAGCATAAGCTTTTGTAGCAAGTACTGTACTGTATATGAAATCTCATGCTACCAGCTTCTTTCTTTCCATTGGTCTCAAAGGTGCTACAAGATCTGTTTGCATACTGATTTTCCAGACTAATATAGCTATGTCTTTGAATTATGCTTAATGTCAGTACAGATGTTACACATAACTGTGGGTAAGGACAATGGAATGGAGATTTAAATTAGTGGCGGGGAGGAAAGGAGAGGTTCTTCTTGTCCAAGTGAGGGCCAATCTTTTATCTTCTTAAGTAATTGATGTCTGCTGCATACTCCTATCTCACTACTTGAGTTGACAAAGATTGTCTCAGATTTGGTATTGAGAAGCCCTGGTGTGCCAGGTTCTGGCAGACTAGGATAATATTCACACCAAGCCTGACAACCCTGGAGTGGCTTCGCACATCAGGGCTTTCAAGTCAATGATAGGGCTTTCCCAAATTGTTTTTAGTCCAAGTCACATAGCAAAAGAAATGCTACGTATACCTTTCTCTTCTGGGCAAGAGGATAGTGATGCGAATCACGTGGCCCTCTAAATGTTGTTGAACTGGAAGTCCCAGCAGGGCTAGCTAACAAAGGACACGCTGGAAGTTGCACGCTGACAATGTTTAGAGGGCTATATCATATAAATGGAGGAAAATTGAGAGCGGATGCATTCAGACACTAGTACAAGCTCCTTATGTAACCTACAGTCATAGTCTTCTTCATTCTCATCGTCACCTCCTCTCAAGGTCACCTGTCAAAGTGATTCAGGGCTTCCTAAAATCCACTCCTAATGGGAATGTAGTAGAATCTCCAGAGGAATGCTCTGACAATTTTAAAGTCATTTTTGAAGATAAAAATCACTTAGATCTGTCACAATTTGAACTATTCATTTGGTTATCAGTCTGACAGCAAAGGCATGCAAGCTCTGTCTTGCTTGTCCTATACTGGCGGGTTAAATTTTTATTGTTTAAGGCCTAAGAGAACAAGCCGAGTTTCAATCTGAATTCACTGTTACAGTAGATGATTTCTTATTCTGAATGAATGGGATTCATGCTGTTTTGCTTAGGGTTGCTCTCCCTCTAAAGGCCCAGGCCAGTGATTTGGAGATGTTTTTGAGTCATTCATTGCCATTAGATGGTGAGGTGACCTCTTTTCCATGGAATTACAGTCATCCCTCTCTATCCACAGATACTTCATCCATGGATTCCAGCATTCATGGCTTGAAAATATTCAAAAAATATGCATTCCAAAAAAACAAACCTTTATTTTTGTCATTTATATAAGGGACACCATTTTACTATCCATTGTATTTAATGGGACTTGAGCATCCAGGGATTTTGGTGTCCATGGGAAGTCCTGGAACCAAACCCCAGTGGATAACCAAGGCCCAACTGTATTTTTTACTAGTTTATGCTTGCATACCAGCTATGGCCCTAAATGATCTAATGTTCCAGACCATCTTCCACATCATGCATAGTCCTCAAGAGAAGTCCAAATGCTACGTAATGTCCCATCTGGACTTTTCTTGAATGTGGTGGATGATGTGGGAGATGATCTGGAACT
This sequence comes from Sceloporus undulatus, assembly GCF_019175285.1. Taxonomy (NCBI): domain Eukaryota; kingdom Metazoa; phylum Chordata; class Lepidosauria; order Squamata; family Phrynosomatidae; genus Sceloporus; species Sceloporus undulatus. Next base: position 5,388,244 of record NC_056526.1, on the reverse strand, counting down.
TTAGATGAGGCAAAATATGTCAACAACAGTTGCAACAAGGACAAGGATGTGCCAACATATTATGCCTTGTCTTTTCTACTCTGAGTTTCTGAGCTCAATTCAAAATGTGGGCCAGGTTTTGGCATATAAAACACTGAAGTTTGGGAGTTCAGTACTTTACAGATTACATTTTTTGTTTGTTTGTTTGTTGCCATCCCTGGCATTCAAAAATATTTGTTGTTTTAAATCCTCTGATATTTTGGTGCTTGGTGCTTTTGGCTCCTGTGTTAGTTCCTTGGCTTGGTTTTTGCCTTTGTGTAATAGTTGTCATGATGTTTGATCAGTTGATTGTAATAAATAAATACATTTGTCATGTTGACTTTTGTGTTGTTGAGTTTTTAGATTTGTGTTAGATTTTATGGGATTATTATTCTGTTTATAAATGATACTGGGAGCACTGGGAGAGCATGTTTTATGGATGTCTTATCTCATAAACACAAATAATGAACAAAATAAACCGCATTTAAGAAATTGGAAGTGTTATAGCTGCAATGAACCTTAGACTACCTATTTACCAGGTGCCCATTCAATATAGGCTGGCAGAAAATATCACTAGATATTAGGGTTGGAAGGAATTTATTCTATTTTTTGTTTCCTGGCCAGGAAAGCCTTTTAGGAAGAGTAATAGAGTAGTAAGTAGTAATGTTGCACAATTTTCTTTAAGTATTCAGATGCTTCAGACTATTCCAGAGGGTTTTTCTGCGCTCAGAAACACATGGTTCCCGAAAAACCACATTTTCTGTGTAGAAAATATTTCCTATTCAGGAAACAATGTTCTCTGCATAGGAAACACAGGGCATTGTGCAAAAACATGCAGAAAAATCCTACCAAACATTTTGGGACACTTGTATTAGGAGGGTACTGCTCAAAAATATTTATTTTGCCCTAGAGTGGGGAGGAAACGACAATAATTATTCATCCTTGCATGGAAGGATGAAATAATCAAAGGTTTAGATCTCTAGTGGATATTGACTATACAGTTGTACAGTGAGGTTACATAAGACATTAGAGCCTTTAAAGAAAAACATTCACAGGGCTAGCCTTTCCACGGGCCGGTAATAAGAGTCCTGCCATAGCTGCAAATGCCAGGTTGAATATACAAATATACAATCACAGGATGGGCTCCTTTGGACACTTGTTTGCTCAGGCTTTCAAATCTTGCAACAGAAGCCCTTGACATCTGAGAAAGAAAAACTCTGGCTTCTTTTGTGAAATGAAGCTTCTGTTTCCATGTGTAATTTCCCCCCACCCTTGTTTCCTTTCCTCTTGCTTCTTTTCATTCAGTGCCAGAATAAGCAACGGAATTATTACTTCCTACTCTGGGTGACAATGAGTTCCCTGCCCTTCTTCTTGAAGTATCGCAAGCGGAGAAAAATAGCAAACTGGAGGGTGGGGGAATGAAATCATTGTCGCTTTCTGGACAGCTATGGTTCTATATGAACTGTGTTCTCAAATAGACTGGCCTTCTGTTTCTTATGGTATGTTTCACTCAGAAATATATGGAAGAGTGAACTTTCCCCCCTCTTTTCCTTTCTCTCAAGAGTTTGCAAAATTAGGTTTCTGACACAGTGACTTCTATGGAATTGGTTTTTATTAAAGTCTGCAGGTTACTCTGGTGGCTGCCACGGCTTTGATTAAGCACGGCATTAGGATCATATCCCGGACTAACAGCTTTTCCAAATCCCTGGCTGTGTTTTCAAAGAATTGTGATTAAAGTTCTGGCTGCTTTCCCACAATTGCTAATATCTGTTGAGGGGTTCAGTTACCATCTTGCCTATTGGCGCTTGAGTTTCTTTTGCAAACATGCACGAAGCGGGTTTGGGGAGAGTGCTCTGTGGCTTTCTCACCCCTCCCGGCAAGCAGGGTCTTTAAGGGAGGTTTCTTCTGCATTGAAATGCACGGATTAAGCTGTAACCAAATTAACACCGGGGTCTCGGGGGTTCTCCAGTGCCTCCAGGGATCCAGAGTGCGGGATGCTTTCGAATGCCTAATGCACCTTTGATTGAATCTTGGGCAAAACAAAGCGTTGAAATGAGGAGGCAGGGAAAAGCCCCCCTGAAAAAAGATTATGGATGAACAGGTTGAATAATGCCATCTGACAGCTCTGATTCCAAACAGTCTGATCTTTTCTTCTGCAGATGGGAGTTGCAGCTTTGGACTTTGTGCTTTGCTGGCATAGACAATCTATTTAGTGTTCCCTCCAGGGGGAAGTCCATATTATTACCCAGATTCTGTGTACACATTACTTGATAATGAATTAATTCAGACCCCTTTTGTGTTTGGGTAAGAAATGGCAGGCTTTCTCCCTCCCCTCCACCCCTTGTTCATGCAGATTGATAGAGATATCACAGCTCAGAGTAGCCAAGCAGGGTTTTTCTCTTGCCTGGGCTTTGATGTAACAGATTTCAAGCAAGACCGGCAATGTTTTCTTAGCCCACCGAGTCCACCAGCGTCAGGAGCAATTTGTTAAACCTGCCCCCAGGGGTTCAGCAGTCACTCTGACCCCGGAGCTGGCAAAGCTCCTTAATCTTTTGGCATTTGCTGTATCACTCCCACAGTTGCCATATTAAATCTATTTAAGATTATGCATGGGGACACACTGTCCGTGGGTTTTATTGACCCAATTTGCATTATTAGGAGTAAATGATAATAGCTGTATTGACTTAAGAGTGCTGTTCTAAAGCAGTTTCTGTCAGCCTCAACATGAAATTTCAGTTTCAGTCCCACCACATGGCAGACCAAAGATAGTGCCCACTCACAGGCTATTGTATATTTGGAGAAAATTCTGCCATTTTTGCACACCAGAAAATAAAGGTTTTGCATGAGGACACGTGGGTTTAATTGACCCAATTGTAATGATTAGTAGTAAATGATTGTTTGTTTGTTTATTTATTTATTTATTTTGAGTCATATTGACATACGTTTGATGTTCTAAGACAATTTCTGTCTGCCCCAACATAAAATTTCAATGTGAAGGCTTTCATGGCTGGCATCCATAGATTTTTGTGGGTTTTTCGGGCTATGTGGCCATGTTCTAGAAGAGTTTATTCCTGATGTTTTGTCAGTATCTGTGGCTGGCATCTCCTCTGAACCCACAAAAATCTATAACATTTCAAGTTTCAGCCCCACCACATGGCTGATCAAAGATGGTGCTCTTTCATGGGCTACTGTATAATCTTAGAAAATTCTGTAATTTTGGCACACCAGAAAATAAAGTACCCAGCTAAATATTAGACCAACATACTCTCCTTACCTTGCCTTACAATAGTGATGAGCCACTGTCAGAGGTTAGGGGACTGCATAATATCCTATGAGTCCTTGGAGGGTCTCATCTCTCAGTTGCACCCCACCTCCCATTGTCTGGAAGTCTAGAAGATGCATTTTGGGACCTGAGTTTAAATGCTGTTTCGTCACTGGAATGATCTGGTAACCACCTTTCCATGATGTCCTGCCCTTATCTGTGACGTCAGTGTTCTCTAATGGGCCTTAAAGTCTACTTAACTTATGGAAAACTCATCATAGGGCTTTCTTGGCAAGATTTATTCAGAGAAGGTGTGTCATTGCCTTCTTCTGAAACTGAGAGAGTATGTCTTGGTTTGTCAGTTTCTATGGCTGAGTGGGGATTTGAACCATGGTCTCCCAGAGTCCAAGCCCTACACTCAGACCGCTACATCACACTGGCTCCCCGTTGGCTTGTACATACTCACAATACTTCCATTTGTCAAGGATGTTATTCTGGGATATTTTTGAAGACAGGGGAGAGAGCTTTTTGGTGGCTGCTCCCAAATTATGGAAGTCTTTTCCATGAGAAATTCAGCTCCCTGTTGTCTTTTTACTTTCAGGCAAAGCCTTTTTCATTTAGGCAGACCTTTGGTTTTTTAAAAAACTTTTTGCAGCAGGGAATACTAGTTTAATTGTATTTTAACCTTTGTATTGATACAGGTTGAGTCTCCCTTATCCATAATTCCATAATCCAGAATATTCCAAAATCCAAAATCCTCCATGTGAGGGGTGGTTGAGATATGGACACCTTTGCTTTGTAATGGTTTGGTGTACACAAACTTTGTTTCATGCACAAAACTGTTAAAAGTATTTCATATAAAATTACCATCAGGTTATGTGTATAACATATATACGAAACATAAATGAATTTCATGCTTAGACTTGGGTCCCATCTGCAAGTTATCTCATTATGTATATTATATGCAACTATTCCAAAATTTGAAAAAATCAAAAATCCAAAACATTTCTGGTCCCAAGCATTTCAGATGAGAGAGACTCAACATTTAGTTCTTAATTGTACATTTGTTCTAAATGGTTGTAAGCTGCTTTGAATCCTGTGCTGAAGAATACTGGTTGCTATGTGGTACTAATGCTGTATATGAAAAGAGTAGATAGGTGTGCATATATGTGTATGTATGTGTGAGTGTGTAAATGAAAAAAACCTGGGAAATATGATATTTAAGTACAGATAAGTTTCAAATATTTGAGGGTGTTACTCTTCACTGCAGAAGGAAAAAAGTCAGCCTTTTATTATACTCTGGAATGGCAGGAAACCAAAGATAAATATAGGATGGCAAGTAGTAGCAGTGGTGGAACAGCATGCAGCATTTGTATATTACAGATCATGTTGATTGTACATTAGGACCAAAAATGGTTCCACATTTTCCCTGTGGAATTGGGGTGAGGTGAGCGTTTGTGCTCCAGCCATGCTGTGTGGCAGCATTTCCCTATACCTGTGGATTGGTGTACATAGGAATTTAAGAGAGGCAAGCCAAAATAGTAAATATGAGAGATGACAAATACATTAATCATACTTCCTGCTGCTGAGTCCTGAGTCAGAGCAGAATCTTACATTTTAGAGAGATTATGGAGCAGAAAGGAAATATTATATATGTGCTCGAAGCGCTGAGCAAATGATGAACTAAAGTCAAATTAAACCACAAAATTTTGTACAACCTGCAGAATAAAGATGCACAGTGCAGTTCCCCTTCTCCCCGGTTCACTTTTTGAGGTGGACTGAGAGAGACTAATATACAGTTTGCCCCCATAGCCACGGATTCTTTATCCATTATAATGTTGGAGTCAGGGCACACTGGCTGTCTAGCCATCTTTGAAGAGAGTACAGTCATATCAGTTAACAAAATCTCTGATGAAGAAGCTCCTTTTTGCAAAGGATTCTTACATCTGGCAATAGAAGTATTGTGTCTGGATCAAGAACAGTAAAAGTGCCATTCTATTCTGCTTTGGTCAGACCTCACCTGGAATAATCCTGTGTCCAGTTCTGGGCACCACAATTCAAAAAGGATGTTGACAAGCTGGATCATGTCTAGAGGAGGGTGACCAAAACAGTGAAGAGTCTGGAAACCACGCCTCATGAGGAAAGACTTGGGGAGCTGGGGACGTTTAGCCTGGAGAAGAGATAGTTAAGAGGTGATATGATAGTCCTATTTAAATATTGAAGGGATGTCATATTGAGGCTGGAGAAAGCTTCTTTTCTGCTGCTCCAGAGACTAGGACCTGGAGCAATGGATGCAAACTACAGGAAAAGAGATTCCAGCTAAACATTAGGAGGAACATCCTGACAGTAAGAGTTGTTCAACAGTGAAACACGCTCCTTCCTTGGAGAGTGGTGGGGGTCTCCTTCTTTGGAGGTCTTCAAACTGAGGCTGGATGGCCATCAGTTGGGGGTGCTTTGATTGTGAGTTGCTGCATGGCAGAAGGGGGTTGGACTGTGGTCTCTTCCAACTCCATAATTCTATGATTCCCTTTACTCCTTATCCTCTGTCAGGTGGAAGTTTTGTTTCTGTTTTTAGCAGCATTGAGAAAATGATGAAGGAGGGACAGAGAAACAAAAGAGTTTTGATGCAGGGCTGAAGCAGTATGTCTGCAGTAAGCAGTGCAATAACGCTGTGAAAGAATGGGACTCTGCTCTAGCTGGTCTTACAAGAACATGGTCCCTGTTCCCTATGGAGGGGGGCAGACTGTAGGGTCCACTTTCCCCCGATTCCCCCCTTTAATTTTTGCATTATTTGCCTTTCATCCTTTTGGGGAAGAAGATGCAAAGGTGTTACTGTTTATGTATCAGATTATTATATACCCCTCCTTTTGGTCCTAAAAACAACTCCCAACAATTGTTTACAACAATTAAATATCTTTGTAGTCCACAAAGGATACTTCGCTTTCTGTTTAGCATCAACAACTAAAATTATGCAAAAATATTCATGGCTGGGTGAGTTACATCCTCACACAAGGAGCGCAGTATATATTCTGCTTTTTAAATTATTGATGTCTTGCCCTAGTAGCTCCTAACGGTGTTCATGGAGCTAAACTCCCCAAATCCTTGGCTAGGATGCTATATTTACACTTTTAATGGCTCTGGCACATTCTCAGGGAATGGTTTCTTGGGGAATACCTTCCGGATTTTTCACTGCTAACAATGTTGTTGAAGTGTTTTATCCAGGCACCATTAAATAACTGCTGTAAGATTCCCCTTCCCACCGCCTTTTCTATTGAAATATTTAGAACTTCCTGTGAGTGCAAATTTCTTCCAATTGTAATAGCCAACAAGAGATGGACAGGAGTAGTCTGGGCAGATTTTAAAACTAGAATCATCTGAAACTTTGCTGAGATCCAAAACACACTACAGAAATAGTCCAGTTTGAGACCGCTTTCATAGCCCTGGTTCAATGCTAGGGAATTCTGGGAACTGTAGTTTTATGAGACATTTAGCCTGCTACAAACTACAATTCTCATGATTTCTTAGCACTGAGCCAGGGCAGTTAAAGTGGTCTCAAACTGGATTATTTCTGCAGTGTGTTTTGGACCATTGAGAGGACATCAGAGATATGAAATAGGTTTAGTTAGGTCCATTTCTATCTGAAACAAAGCATCCTTCAAACTGAGATTCCCCCCCTCTTCGCCCACCGCAGCGAACTGTATTTTATTACTGTGCAACACTGAACTTCTCTGCAGCTTTCATTCATTCAGATACAAACGGAAGATTTCATATTGCAAGAAGTTAGCCCAATAACTTGCTTTCACAGGTTATCTTGGCCTACTTGATCAGGAGTTTTGCTAAGGATGACAGAATTAATATATGTGATGGATTTGGAACACTTGAATGGCACACATTTTTGTTGTTAAATATTCCTAGCTTTATCTTATTTATTATTTCGAGAATCATGTAACCTTCCAGGTATTGTTCTACTCCAGCATCCTGCATTCCCACCATTGACTGTGCTGCCTCCCAAAGCTTATGGAAAGATTGTATTATTCTCTAGAGTTGGTTGTAGCTCACTGATGATGTGTTCTCAGGTGGCACTTTGCAGTGTTCTGCCATTTTTGGCTTTTGATCTGCCCTCTAGTAGATTGTTCTAGGTACTAAGATCTGCTACGTTCCTTTCCCCAACTTTCCCCAAGTAACACAGCTACTTCTTTGAAAAAGCCCTCAACTCCTACTCATAGAGCTTGGTTTGCAGACCCCTTACCATCTTGATTGTCTTCCTGTGGACATCTGATTTGGAAATGGCTGCTATAGAGATAGGAATGCAACGTAAACCTGATCCCAATGATGTAACCTTCTTTAAAAATATTTAGAATTGTGTTTCTATGAGCTCCTGTGTCTTGCACTTTTTAAAAATGCATCCTTAGCAAGGCCTGTTCGTCTCCCACACTTTTGATCATAACAGAGTGCTGACATTTCAGGCTTGATTACAGAAACATTTGGCTGCCTTGCTAATGGAGCCATCTCTTGACTCCCACTCATGAGCACATCCAGGTAGGCACACTTGGCTGAGAGAGTCAGCAAAGTGAAACTGGTCCTGACTTCATGATAAATTTTGCCTCACCTCCAGCCTGCCTTTCCTCTGCAAGGAAGTGAGGAAACACCTCTCTCCCCAATAAGAAACCTTCTAGTTTATTACTAGACAAATTAAATCGCCACACCAGCAATCTTTCTTTTATACAGCAGCTGGAAAATATTTAAGGCTTTTCTGCTTGCTGTAAAAGGCAGCCGTAACCCACTGTGAGCCATAAAGATATGAAAAATACAAGATTCGTTGGTATGCAGAAGAGATTTCTGGGAATGAGGAGGTAACTGAAAAAGCCAGGGTTCCTGGAATTCTAAATAGTAAAAATATCTCTCTTTAAAGTGAAGGTTGTGTCCTTATAGAGCCTTCCTGCTGAGAACTCACAGCCACCTTGGTATCATCATAACTGCAGTCATTTTCAGAATGGTTCAGAAATGCTCTGTACAAACCCAAGTAAAATGTCTACTGAGGTTACAGAAATATGAGTATTTGATAGCTTATGAAAAATATGTTCTTTTGTTTTGTTTTAATCCTGGGAACATCTTCAGCATTGTGAATTAGGATGGGGTATATAGCTTTTATCAACACAATTAGGATTAATCCATTTCTTGGTCATGGATCCAAAGATGTTTACATAAGCAAGTTTGGGATATAGAGGTGCTGCTGCCCTATCCAAACCAGTGGTTGCCCAAAAGCAAGTTCTTTCTTGTCCCAATGAATTGTAAAGTCAACCCAGGCTTTCCTAAGAGCCAAACGTTTATACACTTATCCTTCCACATTCGCTGGGGATAGAGGCACAAGACCCCCGTGAATGTGGAAAAACCATAAATAACAAAAACACTATGTTTTTACCTGAGAAAACACCTCTCTAGAAATCTCTAGGTCCCCGAGACATGGTTTTTTGCTTTTGAAAAAACACCCTATTTTCTGCACAAAAAACTAAATTTCTTCTGTAGGAAACCTGTTTGTTTTTTTTTGTGCGTATGTCTCCACTAAACATTTCCTCTGCAACACTTCAGGATGTTAATACTTGGAAAAACTGTGTGAAAGTCTTACTGCAATAATATTTTCTCCAAGAGGTTTCCCAACTGTCAGGAAATCTGGTTGCTAACCTGGAAACAAATGGTTGTGAATATTCTTTCCGTTTAGTTCCTGTTGCTGCTTGGGATTTCAGAAATTTGAGAAGAGCAGCCCAATTCATAGTCTTAGGCTCATGGAGAAACGTCAGTGTGGTTGGTACCCCAAAATCAAAGAGCAGGGAGATAGCAGCTAGAAAGAGCCAGTCCCAAGGGCCTGTATGGTGTAAAGATTATTCTATTTGCAGATAGTATTTATTATTATTTCAACATCTTAGGCGCCGAGAAGAACAGAAAGCTCATTCTGCAAAAGCCGATCCTTGAATAGCATGGCTGGAAAAGATAACACAGATTGCTTAATTCCTCAATCTAAAGTTCATCTCCGTCAATAATATTAATTAGTGCAGGTTAAACACCCGCTTTACTTAATTTCACCCTATATTTGCTAAGGGCGCAGATTTTGTTTTCATTCCTTCCGATTTTTATTTTGGAGATCCATAAACATTTTGTTTATCCCAGAATATTTTTTGTTAACTCCCACTCCGACTTGAGATTTTTTAATGTCAACTTCCCAGGTCAAGTTTATTTTTACCCAGTATAAAATCAGAGAGAACAAAGAACAACATCTGTGACTTTTCAATCAGTCTGGTTCTTGCCTTTAAATGGGTCATAGCAGTATGATACTGGAGGCTTGGATGAGGCTTTCGGTAAGCCATGTTGGGAGGGATGCCCTCCAATAGAAGCCACTAAGGCTTTTCCACATTAAATACTCCTTCCATTTCCATTGACATTTCCCTCATGCCTGTAGGCATTTAAAGAAAACAAATGGTTGTAAATGTTTGAAACTTAATTTAGGAGAGTTGCCTTCTTTAACTGCATTCCAGAAACTGTCTTTAAGTGTATTCAGACTGTTGTTCCTCCAAACTCTTGGAAGGTTTCAGGGAGTGTGGAAAGAATTTTGTAGGAAACCTCATGCAGTTCAGTTTTGTTACTACTTCTATTTGTGTTTGTATGCAGAGACCAAGCTCACGTACTAATCTTGTTACATACATCAAATCACACAAGAAATACAACCTTATCCTCTCTCTAATACATAATTTCAATTCTTAGAAGTGTGAGGGTTATTTGTCCTCTACCTGACATTTCTCTGAGTCTAAACCCATATCCGTTGCTCTTTACCCACTGGCAGTTGAATTTTGGAAGACTTGGAGCATTGCTACTATGATTTTTTTCAACTTGGATTATATTGTTTGTGTTGTAGATTGAATGTTTGATGTCTGCTTTCCTTGTCTTTCGTGTTTTTCCAGCCCATCTTTTTTTTAAAGATGCCATAGAGGTAATATGGGTTCAGATGAAGAGAAACCAAAATGATCAAAGGTTCAACGTACTTTCCTTAGACTTTCAGTGGTTCCCAACATTCGGTCCTCTATTTGTTTTGGACTTCAGCTCCTAGAAGCCTCAGCCAATTTGGCCAACAGTCAAGAATTATGGAAGATGTAGTCCAAATCATCTGGAGGACCAAAGGTTGGGAACCTCTGCAAGAGGAAAAAGTGAGCATTGGGAGGACATAGTAAAGGTTTGTAAAATTATGGATCATACATTAGTTAAGAGCAGTTAAGAAATTATTAGACGTCTTTTTAAAACCTAGAACTCAGTATCAGACACTTAGGCTGGATTGATTGATTGTAGATTCAAGAAAAACTAAAGAAGGCACTTCTTCATGCTGTGTGTATCAATATGGAAAACTTTATTATTGTATGTAGTTATAAGCTGCTGCTGCTATTGTTGTTGTGTGCCTTCAAGATATTTCTGATTTATGGTTGACCCTAGGACAACCCTATCATAGCATTTTCTTAGCAGGATTTTTTCAAAGGGAGTTTACCATTGCCTTTCTCTGGGTCTGAGAGAGGGCGACTTGCCCAAAGTTGCCCATTGGGTGTTTTTGACCAAGCAGAGATTCACACTCTAGTCTTGCAGAGTTCTAACCTAACACTCTAATCCCTATACCATGCTGGGTCTCAAGATTATCTTTAACAGATTAACAGATTACTGGGGACAAACAGTGAGTGTGTGTAGATTCCAGTTTTCATGAGTGGTTGATGGAGTATCCATAAAATCTGGAAATGACATCCCAAGAAGATGCCACAATGTGATTTTTACTAATGATGGTTTACAATTATGAGTAACTTTATGAAATTCAGAGAACAATCCAGTAACAAAGCTTAACATAAACTGTTTTAACTGTTTTAAAAGATTTAACTCTTGGTGGGCATAAAGAACTATCAGAATTGGATGTGGAGGGAACTGATACTTAGTAGCATGAATTTAGGACCCACTAAAATGGCTTTTAAGTGAAGACTCCATGCCTTTTTCCTCACAGTCAGGAAATTTTGAATTATTCTTTAAGATGAGTTGCTAAATTTGGTAATGGGCTTTTCCTGCAGAATGTTGTATATATACCTATTCTTGCAAATAAATTAATAAAAGTTGATCCCTCATTTGCCCACAACCAATCAGTATCTGAAAAAAAACATGGACTAGACGAAGTCCGATTTTAAAAGGTGACAGTCTGATCTGGTTGATGCTAGTTCAGTCCATGAAGCACGAGAAGCTTGAAAACCAACACTTTGGCATTTGTCTGTTTGTTTCCTTTCAAGGAGGACCTGATGACAACTTGATAGAAGGCGGTGGGACAAAGTTTGTCTGCAAGCCTGGTGCCCGAAATATCACCATTATCTTTCACCCGCTTCTAAGGTAACACTTTATCATTAAAACCTGTATGCATTCAGATTGACATTGATGTACAGAGGTCTGAGCCTGTGATCACACTTTCATTTTGTTTGCAAAGCTTTAAGCTGTTTATAGAAGGGCAGCCAAACCATGTAATTTGGTACTGTTTACAAAATTCAGTTCTTAAGACCATTTTATTTCTTTGAAACAAGGATGGGCAACATTCAAACCTTGTTTTGCACTACAATATCTGTCACTGCGCAGTCCGCACCCTTGGCTGTACTGACTAGTCTGATGGGAATTGCAATATGGCAACATCAAGCGGTCTGCATATTGACCATCCCTGACTGTGAGAGAAAGAAAGAAAGCCAAGTTTCTTGAAACATAGATTTAAAGATGGATTGAAAGTATAGTGGCAATGCTTCTTCAAGTCTCAGAAGCATGGAGGGAGATTTCAGACTATATGGAGGCTTTGATGCATCTTCAGAATGACTAAACTACAGAAATAATGAAAACATGCTTGCTATAAATCCCTGGATATGATCCCAGGTGCATCTACACTGTAGAAATATTGCAGTTTGACACCATTTTAAATGCTGTAGCTCCATCCTATGAAATCCTGAGATTTGTAGTTTTACAATCGCAGGATTCTATAAAATGAACCCAAGGCAGTTAAAGTGGTGTAAAACTGCATTATTTCTACAATGCAGATGCACCACCTGTCTTTTCTAACATAAATAATGATGAATTTTCTAACATTAATTATGAATAATTATAACGTCTCATTTTGAATTAATTAGTGCCCCCAAAGCCAAATGTGTGTTTGTGTATATATTTGGTTTTGAGTTTTTTTTCCTTATTTAAACATTTATGCGCCTCCCCATATCCAAAGATTATATCAGGGCAGAATACAATAAAATCAGTCTATAATAACAAATTGTAATTATTTTAGAAGAAAAAACATTAAAATTATTTATCAGTTAAAACTAGACTTAAACCTGAATAAAAGTGTGTAGATTACGTAATGAATGGGCAGCAAAATAAAGCATCTGCTTCTGTTACAGTCAAAGACAAATGTAGATAAGCAAAAGTTAAACATTCTACATTTGGGGTCTAGCAATCTATTTACAGTGTCCATGCTTGTATCATATATGGCTGTGTAGTTTTCCTCGTAACCTTGCTGCAATTGCATTCGCTTGTCTTCTTAAACACTCAGTAGCAATCTTGCTGGATTTATTTGTCTGCTTGACCCCCTTTGGCAGCAAACAATGTAATTTATTATTGATCAGGAGTGGGGAAAAGTTTAGTTGTGGCTCATAGCAAATGGTTTATCATTCACTGCCAGTTATGATTAATAAGCTGAGAGTGAGCATTCCATCCTCTGCAAGGTAAGCTGATTTCTCGATAAACAGGTTTCAACTTTGAAAGACTGCAAATGAAGCCCCTCTGCCTTTGGAAGCTGAGCTTCAATTATTAAAGTATGTCAAAAATTCTCAGTTGGAAAATAATCAGGGACTACTAGGACTTGCAAATACAGTACCTGATCTCAGTAAGGTGGATTGAGGAGGCTTAATAGAGCACCATTTGGGTTTAATCGCCCCACTTCTGACTTCCAGTCTGATTCTTAATTTTGTTTGTCTGAGTAGCAGAAGGTTTGTTTCTCTGCTTGGTAGCTAATAGGCTTTGCCTGCTATTGTTCATATGTGTTTCCCAGTTTTCTTCTATACCTCTTCTGTCCTTTGTTTCTGGCTTTACATGATATTGGTGTGGGTCAAGATCTGTTTTAGAAACTGCTATTTGTAAGATTTGATTGAAATTTGCACCATCAGGCATTCCTGCCCTCTGCTTTAGGATATTGGTATTGGGCCGAAATGAACGGATGTGTTGGGGCTGTTCTTAAAGAATGAAACAAACATATGCCCCCCCCCCCCATTATTTTTGTTGCATTATGATATTTATTTGTAGCTTACCTTTCCTCCACTCCTTGGACTGAAGGCAGCTTACAAAAATTTAAGCATGCACATATAAAAGTTAATAGCATTGAAAAACAAAGTTTAGTCCATCAATTTAAAAGCTTTTCTCCAACAAAAAATGGAAAGTAGAGACCCAGTGTGGTGTAGTGGTTTGAGTGTTGGACTCAAGTTCCCCTCTTGGCCATGGAAACCCACTGGGTGACCTTGGTCAAGTCACACTCTCTCAGCCTCAGAAGATAGCAATGGCAAACCCTCTTTGCAGAAACTTGCCAAGAAAGCCCCATGATAGGTTTGCATTAGGGTCACCATAAGTCAGAATCTACTTGAAGGCACGCACCACCATCATACACCATTTAAAAACAATCTTTCCTTGTAAGCAGTTGGTCCCAAATGGTCAAAACAATAGCAGCAACAAAATAATTCATCTGCTGCCAAAAAGATGCTAAGAAAGGAGCCAGTCTAGCCTCTCTAGGAAGGGACTTTCAACATCTGGGAGCAGCCACCAAGAAGGCTTTGTGTATCTTAATCAGCTTATCAGTATATGAACATCTGTAATACTAGCCCAAGAACTTTTGTGACTGGGAAAACGTGATTTATGACCATTCAGTTCACATTAAATAGCACATGGCAAATTGAGTAATTTACAAGAATCAAATCTTCATTGATATCAGATACTTATTAGACATTGGATTGGGCTGCCATTGAAAGCATTACTTAGAACAGCCCTGTCATTATGTGCTACTTTTACTCCCACATCAGAGGTTGTGTAGAGGGAAATATACATAGCCTTGGAGTGTAGTTCACTGTTACAACTATACTCCATCTTGGAAGGCTTTCCTGAGATGTCACTGAATTCTACATCAGTAGAAAGTAGAAATATTTAAAAAACAACAACAGTTAAACAGTTTTTAAAGTTAAAATCAGTAACATTCATTAAAAGGCTATATATAAACCAACAAAACAGCATGGTACACCATTAAAAGCACATCACTATCAATTTCAGAAAGCCTGATGTAATAAGAATGGCTTTACTTGCTGGTGAAAGGAGAACAACAAGGGAGCCCTTTCTAGACTTCCTAGACAGGAATATATGTATGTTCCAAAATCTGGAGCAGCCACAGAAAAAGCCCCTCCTTTGTTCCCACCCAGTGAGCCTGGGAAGGTAGTCGGACAGAAGGAAGGGCTGCTTCAGAAGATCTCAGGGCACTAATGGGCTTTCATGAGGAGATATGACCCAAGCCACATACGGTCACCACAATGACTTTGAATTGTCCCAAGAAGCAGACCTTCAGCCAGTGGAGCTATTCCAACAGAAAGGTTTGTCTAAGGTGCAAAACAGACTGCCCTTTTGGAGCAGCATTCCGCTGCCCCTTTCCTCGCCAGATTGGGGCTATGGCAAACACTTGCCATGTCCCTGATCTAGCATTTTGCTGGAGCTAAAAAGAACGGCAAAATGCCACTCCTTTTAGCACTGGCAAAAAGGCAGCCTTGTTGCTGAGGCGGTGGCTTTTTGGTGCTCCCTTGGGGCAGCATGTCTAAATGCTTCACCAACAGAGCACCATAACACCCCCCATCGTAAGGTTGGGTGCACGGCGTGACACCAGCATCAGGGCGCACGGCATCAAAACACCACACACCCCACCTCCCCCATGCCAGCGTTTCAAGCCAGTCTGTTTAGCCCCTAAGTCTCAAAACCATGTTTTGTCTAACTCCTGACACTGGAAGATACTGAAGGTTAAGAGATAGTATGATAACCCTGTTTAAATATTTGAAGGGATGTCACACTGAGGATGGAACAAGCTTGTTTTCTGCTGCTCCAGAGAACAGGACCTGGAACAAGAGATGCAAGCTACAGAAAAGGAGATTCCATCTCAACATTAGGAGGAACTTCCTGACAGTAAGCACTGTTCAATACTGGATCACACTCCCTTGGAGTGTAGTGGAGTCTCCTTCTTTAGAGGTTTTTAAACTGATGCTAGATTGGCCATGTGTTAGGGGTGCTTTGGTAGTGTATTCCTGTGTGACAGAATGGAGTTTGACTGAATGGCCCTTGTGGTTCCTTCCAACTTTTATGATCCTATAAGATACTGGGGTCAGTCATGTGGTTTATAGGGGTGAGGTTCAAGTAGCAGGTGGAAATGCCCCCCATCCTCCACAGTTCCCTATCCTTGTACTACATGACAGTTGACCTGCTTGAATGATTGACTTAGCCTGTGCCAGGCCTCCATAGTTGAGTCTTTTTCCCGTCCTCCACCCCATGTCGCCTTTCAAGTGACTGATGTACAACGTACAGGACTTGGGTTTTTTTTTGGGGGGGGGGAGTGTCTTTTTTCTCTTTTTTCTTAATCCTTTGACAAGCAATCTGTTTAGATTCCCTGTTTGTGAAGCACTTGCCGCTAATGACTGGGATGTCAATAAACTCTCCCTGTCTTCAAGCACATTTCATGCCATCCTCAGCCGCCGTGTTGTGACAGGGACAAGGACTGTTAGGGAAACACTTCCTCCTAAAGTGACCGCTTCCCTGCAGTATGTAGTTCTGACTGTTCATCTTTAGTGTTTTTGTCAGCTTGTCACATGCAATCAGATACGATCTTCATTGCTGATATTCAACAAGCATGTAAAGCAGAATGAAAACTTCTCCTCTCTTTGTCTCTCTCTCTCTCTCTCTTCTTTCCTTCCTCTCTTTCCCTCCTTCATCTCCTAACTCTCCTTACCACTCTTAGTCCCAGCCTCTGTCAAACACAAACAACACATTTTGAATAGCGATTTTCATGACACACTTTGGTTTCATTACCAGCTTGATGGGTAGGCAATGGAAATAATGCATGTCATAAAAATGGTTAGGAAAAGATTTATAGCAAAAGGATATCTCTGTCTTGTATAGTGCGCTTGTCACAGAAGGGAGGGTGGCATTTCCTACATCTTAACCTACTATCCCCCCCCCCCCTCTCTTTTTGCCAAATAGCACAGAGGTAATTGTTCAGGAGAGGAAAAACAGTTTCATGGAGGAAACTCTCCTACTTAATATTTCTAGGTAATGGGGACAGAGAGACCCGATAGAAAAATTGTGGACTATAAATGTTTACCTCATGTTCAGTGAAGGGCCCCCGTGAATG
The DNA here is from genome assembly GCF_019175285.1 of Sceloporus undulatus. Lineage (NCBI taxonomy): Eukaryota > Metazoa > Chordata > Lepidosauria > Squamata > Phrynosomatidae > Sceloporus > Sceloporus undulatus. Next base: position 5,371,499 of record NC_056526.1, on the reverse strand, counting down.
TGGAAAAAACACAATTTTCTTTTTTTCTTTTTTTTTAAAAAAACTGTTCTTTTTACCTGAGAGAACACCTCTCTAGGAATCTCCAAGTCCTCCTATGCAACTGTGGTCAACATCTGCTAGAAGTTGATCATAGAATGATGCTGGAGAACCTACAAATGCCTAGAGATGTGCTTCCTCTAGGAAAGTCTAGATTCTCCAGCGCAACTCTATGGTCAGCTTCCAGCAGCATTGTGCTGGAGGACTAGAGGTTCCTAGAGAGATCAAAACCGCAAATAATCAAAGCCGCAGAAGTCCAAGATGCAGATGGGAAGGGCCAACTGTAGAATATTTTAAAGTAAATTCAGTATTTAACTAAATGCATGTGTAAATTTTACACATAAAAAGTTTCAAAAGAGGAGGAAGAAGCTAAGGAAGGGGGATCATGCCTCGAAATCTTGTGCCTCTCTTGAGCAACTCTTGTGCTTTCCTGGGGGATTCCACCTTACCATTTGAAAAACAATAGGCTGTTTCTCCCAAACCTACACCAAATTTCTGCCACAAGGCAAAAATCCAGTGTGATTACATTTCTATCAGATTAACAGTTTTGGTTAGTCTGCTTTGGAATGAAGAGATATTAAGGAATCCAGTAGCCCTCTGGAGACTAGAAGTTTCTAAGCTGGAGTCTTCTATCGACTCATGGACTGAGGAAGTAAACCTAGTCTATCAAGACTTATGCTACATTGTCTTTCACATAGTTAGTCTCAAAGGTGCTACAAGATGCCTTTGCATACTGATTTTCCAGACTAACATAGCTATATCTGTGAATTATATGTAGGCGATAAGGGATACATTTACTGAAGAAGATCTCTCATGTGCAAAAATGTGCATGAACACAAAGAGTCAAATTCTTAGCTCAAAAAATTTTAATGGGAACAATAAGCCAGAAATTAGAAATGGAGGAATGTGTTGGCCCTGGGGTAGACAACCTAATTTCCAACAGGACAAATGTAATGCACAAAGGCCCAGATTAATCACCAGTGCTTAATGGGGCTCACTTGTACGTAATAAATGAATAACAGATATTATTTTCCAACAAGCAAATGGTTCCTTGGAAAGAGTTGATTCCTAGGAATTTATTCTTTTTTCACCCTTACAAAGCCATGAAAAGCTAATTAAACATCCAGCCTGATGAGTCCACATGCATGATTTTTCCTTGATTAGATATTGTAGGGGGTGCTGAAGTATGAAAATTTGGACTCCACAAAAAGGCTGGTTGCTGTGCCTGCTGTCCATTGATAGCCAACATCTGCTTAGATGCTAATATTCCCAAGGGGAGGCAGGCTTGCTCTACGGTTGAGCATTTCCCATTGGCGGGTAAGCATTGAGGTTGACCAAAGCGTATAAGTTGGTGGGTGTGCTAAAGAAACTCATATAGTCCAACAAGCTTCGCATAACATTTGTTCAACATCACTGAGTTTTCTTTTGTTGGTTTCAGCTGGCGTTTGAAAGGCGCTTGGCTCTTCAGGGTAATAATAATTCTACATATGTTTTATGGAGCTTGTTTATTACCAGACAATTGGCTAACAGATGGCTTCAGTCTTGAGGCCGGGGGAGAGAAGGCAGCGAAGAAGCTGGAGACAAGGAGAGCGAGGGACAGGAGACCATAGCCTTTCAGGCTGCAGAAATGCCATTAGTCCTAATCCCTTTAAATGCCGCTAGGATATCTTGTATCAGCCACACTTCATTAATATCAGGCAGCAATTAAAAGTGGTTGCAGGGAAGGAGCAGGGAGCAAAAGGGCTCATTGGCCTGAAAGCAGGAGTTCCATCTAAATCACTTCATTTGTATGTCACCAGGAAAGGTGGAGAAGTTAAATTATGTTGGCACCTCAGCCTTTTCTCTCCCTGCCTTAGAAGGAGGCAGCATCTGTCAGGCAACAGAGTGCCGGATGGAAAGCTGACAGTGATACATCCACCAGCACTTCTTGGGTTGCTACCTTTGATTTAGTGATGGGAAGGCTAAAGCACCGCTGAGATCTTGTCTTGGATAAAGTCAATAACTGGCAGAAAGCTGCCATTATTGGTGTAGGGAGCCTGTTGGATGATGCCAAGAAAGTGCTTCTTGGAGCCAGAACAAACAAACGGGAGAAGCCTGTCACTTTCATGTCAGGGATGATGGGAGTTGTAGCTCTTCACCTCTGGCTCGAACTCACCACCTGGTTGTGCACCGCGCTGACCAGTTTTGGCCAGTGGTTATAGCTTAGCAGAGTTACAGAGAACAGGCTGAAGACCCTGACAAATTCTCCAAGCCTTCTCACTCTTGCTTCCACAGAAGTCTTCACCCTTCTTCACCAGGGTCCTGCTGGTTCTTGTAGCTTCACCCAAGACACCAGACAACTCAGTAGTCTTATATAAAAGATCTACTTTATTCTACTATATACAGCTCCAAAACTATCCAACACAACAATACTCTACTCCTCACTCCTACCCACTACTACAACCCACAAAATACATTGGGATGCATAGTCATTATTATAGTCAATGCATGGTACCACCCACTGTTGTCTGTTTCCACCCAGTAGGCGTGTACACCATTCTCATTGGTTCTCTTGGTTCATCCTACAATTAATGATTTCATCATCTCAGCCTTGACCACTTAACAATTCTCAGGTGTGTTCTATTAGCCACTTTACATTTCTGTCCTTGGCATTTAGGACTTGTTAATTACATTACCTTTTACACCTGTGTGGCTCCTGATTGCTTCTGCTGAGTCATCCTGACTCTCACATACATGTTTTATTTCATTTACTGTATATCCCATGTTGCTTTTTTCTTGACATTTCATGCACCACTTGTCATGACCCAGAATGCCTGCCTCCCCTTGGGAGTATCAGCCCTGACTCCCCAGATAGTAAAATGGCAAAGTCTCCCTTCCAGAAAACTTTTCTCTGTCGAATGCTAATATTTGAAATCCACAAAACAGTGATACTTTTCTAAGGTCAACCAAAATGCACAAAATACACGTTGCAAGCTTTTGAAGCTCCTTCATAAAGCAAAAGTGTTAAAAATCATACAGGAGAAAGATAAACATATATATTTTATCAAGATGCTGTTGTTCTCCATTAAGATGGTATGGAAGGATATTCATGTAGGCAGGCCACTCCTCCTCCTGGCCATGTGGGTTCTGGGAGACAAAGAATCATAAAGTCCAGGGAGTAAAATTTAAACTCCATTAGCAACACAAAGTACAGGAAATAAAATTTAAACGCTGTTAGCAACACAAAAAGATACAGTATGCTCTTCCATTACACGGGGGATCCATTTTGGGGACACCCCCCACGTAAGGAAAATACCCTGTATGGTGGAGCCCCTTTGAAAACAATGGGGCTTGTGCCCGTGGCATGGGCTCCATTGCTTCTTCTGGTGCTCAGCTTTCAGTGTAAGCAGCAAAAGCCGAATATGACGTGGGTGCAGTGTACTTCCTACATGCTTGATCTTAGCCAAAAGGGCAAGAAGCGATCAACAAAAAGGTTCTTCCTTTTACGCCCAGGTTTATTTGGTTAGAGAGAGCAGGGACCAACTCTATTGGTACAATTGCTAAGGATGTTACATGTAATATGAGTCTGCCCACGTTCTGAGATCCACAGGTGAGGCCCTTCTCTCAGTCCCATCACCTTCACAGGGATGGTTGGTGGGAACATGAGAGAGGCTGCCCCTAGACTTTGGAACCCTCTCCCTAGGGAGGCTAGAACGGTCCCCCTCCTTGCTTTCCTTCTGCAGGCAGGTAAACACAGGCGTTTAGAAATTGAGGATTTTAAAGGGAAGGAATATAAGACCTGTATTGTTTAAAATTGATTATGGTACAATTAAAACCATACAAAAAGTCAACTTTGAAACTGAATTGAACTCTTAATCCCATCAAAACAAATTTAAACATACATTTAAAAAATGTTGCTGTTAACCTTATTTATACCCTGCCTTTCCCCCAAGATTGAGACTGGAGGCGGCTAACAAATTAAAATGATTACGATACAATTAAAAACACACATAATGTCAGCATTAAAACTGAATTGAACTATTAATCTCATTAAAATAAATTTAAACATACATTTAAAAAATAAACAGTTAAACAGTACGTTTTAATTTGTTAGCCGCCTTGAGTCCCAATCTTGGGGGAAAGGCAGGTTATTAATAAGGTTAACAACAACAACATAGTAGGCGAGCCAGCCAGCCATGGATTCTGCTCTGACACAGAGTTCAAAACATATCAGGTGTTTGTCAAATTTATAGAATCATAGAGTTGGAGGAGACCGCAAGAACCATCCAGTCTAACCTCATTCTGCAATGCAGAAATACACAATCAAAGGTTCCCCGACGGATGGCCATCCAGCCTGTTTAAAACCTCCAAAGAAGGAGACTCCACCAAACTCCAAGGCAGTGTGTTCCAAAGCAAATGATTATCACAAACTTGACTTCTGTTGAAGACTCGCTGTTGACATTTAGCACTCTGACAAGCATAAACTGGCTATTTTTTCCTAAAATGTCATAGCACATATATAAAAATCATAAAAATAATAATAAATAAAAATTTTATTTATATGCCGCCCTTCCTCCGATCAGGGTATCAGTATCATATGCTTTCTTTTTGTGTCTCAGTTAAACAGTTGGTAAAACCCATTGTCACCACCTCTTGGTTAATGTGTCACCTGGAGGGTCTGATGGGAAAACACCAAGGGTATACACCGTTTGTGATCATAGCAGTGTCACTGACCCCCTAAAAGTTTTTCCGTGAATTCTTTTGGATTGTATGCTTAGGCACCATTTCATATTTCTAGACCTTCCACTAGCTGCTTTATCACACTAGAGGGCAAACAGGATTTAAACGAGAGTTAAACAAGAGTTAAACAAGAGTTAAACAGGAATTGCTTGATGTTTATCACAAAACATTTCCTGTTTAACTCTCGTTTCAATCCTGTTTGCCCCCAAGTGTGATAAAGCAGTAGATCTCTAACTCTTGTGAACAGTCTGCAGCAGGGCTGGGCAAAGTGTGGCATGTGGGCTGTATATGGTCCTTGGGACCCTCCCAAAGCCCCTAGGAGTCCTGGTGGTGCAGTGGTTAAATGCCTGTACTGCAGCCACTCACTCACAAACCCCAAGGTTGTGAGTTCAGTACCAACCAAGGGTTCAAGCTCAACTCAGGCTTGCATTCTTCCAAGGTCGCTAAAACGAGTACCCAGCTTGTTGGGGGCAGTTGGCTAAGACATTGTAAATTGCTTAGGAAGTGCTTAAGTGCATTGATAAGCAGTATAGAAATGTTATTGCTATTGCTAGACCCCCAATTAAAATAAATGTGCCAATTTTTGAGCAAATTTTCATCCCAAAGGGGGCCAAAAATGCCAAAAACATACCATAAATTTGGTGGTTGAGTTCCTCTACTCACCAGAGTCATTTATCTTCCCCAAACAAACAAACAAGCAAACAAGCAAAAACAAACAAACAAAAAAACAGTTTAAAAAATCCAAAATGGTGGCTGGAAGTGATGCTTAGCCATGTGGGGCATACTGAAACGCAATGCTGTGACAGGCAGGAGGAAGGCCAAGAGGAAATGGCCCCATGCCTTCTGCAGTTGCCCACCCCTGATCTATGTTAAATGTACAGCAAGTGTCAGAACCAGTTTCTTTTTTATCAGTTCATTCTTCCGAGTCTCCTCCATTCAGCTGTATATAGCTGAATTATGCAGGCACATTTAAATTTGAAACAAAATGAAAACTGGTTGTTTTGACATTGCTAAGAGGTTATAAAACCGGTCATTAGAGAAGCTGTGTATATGCGGTGAGGTTGCAGATTCATTTTTGTGCCATTGTTAATGCTTTATGAGAGCTGACAATCTTGCCACCCATGCCTTATTAGAGGTGACAGCTTATGAAAATCCTTCAGGTGAGGCAGTTCCTTTCCTCCGCCAGGCAATAAAGTGCCCCCTCCTCTTAGTGACATGCAAGCACCAGGAAGCAGCCCCAACAAAGTCCCCCTTTCTCTTGTAGGATGCATTTGTCTTGTTCCCGTCTTGTCAGGGGAAGGCGCTGCATCTGATCAGTCAAGTTTGGATTTTGCAAAGATGTTTCATCTGTGCTATAAATCAAGACAGCCTGTCATTGGCTGCCTCCTGCTCCCTCTCCAGCTTTCTGTTCCCCAAAACAAACGTGGCACAAGACTAAATAATATACACATTTTGACATACAGTATCCTGTTATACTAGTGGCTGACAGTCATGTGCAATGTTCAGACTCTTCACTGGGAGCACAGAAGTGCAGGTTCTTCTGATAAGGTGCTTTTTAGCATTAAAAAAGAAACTGCGGTTCTCCCATAGGTTCTCTTTTCCTCTTTCCAAGGGATTTTTTTTTTAATTGGATAGGGAAATCCTTTAACCCTCTGGAGAAGACAAAGGGAAAACTGCTTTTGATGATCTTAGCTGTGAAATTACATGGCCATATCCACACAAGGGACTATCCATTTGGTTCCTATGTTGTGATATAAAATAGTGCAAAGGTATTTGGCAGATGTGGGCATGTAGTGGGTCAGATCGAAACAACCTGTCACCTGCTCAAGTTATCTGATCTGGAAGAACTGGAACTGATTTGCATGCTTCTCTCCTGGTTTCCATGGGGTGTAAGTGGGAGCCATGGGTTTGCACACAGGGACTTTAATAGGAAATGCCTGTATGGCAATCCCTGGTCCTGCCATCCATTGCTAGAAGTAGTTTTTTGTGGGTTTTTGGGGCTATGTGGAAGAGTTTATTTGGGCCACACAGTACAAAAAACCCACAAAAAACTATGGATGCCGGATGTGAAAGCCTTTGACTTCATATTGCTAGAAGCGTTTTGCACCCCCATTTCTATTTGTTAAAACACATAACCCTGGGCTGTTTCCTTAGCCAGTGTGTCTGAGACTGTATTTAAATCTATCACTGGAGTAGCAGAGAACAGGCTAGTACAGTACTTTTGAATGAAACATGTGGAACTACATGTTTCTTGTCTTTAGAACAAGGAAATATAGAATCTTAGAGACACATAATTGGAAGGGGCCATTTATTCTGTGATTGCGTGATGGTTATCTGTTGTTTTTAATTTGTTGCCTGCTTTATTTTATTAAATTCTATCATGTATTATTTTATATGTGTTACTCCATAGAATGTACGCCATAGGCAGGTTTCCTTTTTATCTTTTACTGATTGTATGTATAGCACTGTGCAAATCTATATAAATAAAGCCTAATAATAATTCCAACCTGCTGCCATGCAGGAATACACAGCTAAAACACCCTTGAGAGATGGATATCTCACCTCGGTTTAAAAACAAAAAAAACCCAGAATCCACCATCTTGTGAGGCAGCCCATTCCACTGTTGAACAGCTTTTACCCTGTGTATGTTTTCCCGAATGTTTAGGCCACATCTCTTTTCTTGTAATTAAAAAACATTGCCTTATTTCCAAGCCTTTGTATCAGCAAAAGACAAGCTTGCTTCACCTTATGACTGCTCAGGTGAATGTGACGGTCAAGAACACCTGTTATCAGCTTCGACTTATTCGCCAGCTGCGCCCATACCTGGCCCAGAGGGACCTTGAAACGGTAGTACATGCTCTGGTAACCTCGAGATTGGATTTCTGCAACGCAATCTACATGGGGCAACCCTTATACCAAACCCGGAAGCTACAAATGGTACAGAATATGGCAGCCAGGCTGGTCACTGGAACTTCCAGGGCCAGCCATATTACACCGGTGCTTAAAGATCTGCATTGGCTGCCTATTCGCTTCCGGGCACAATATAAGGTGTTGGTGATGACCTATAAAGCCCTAAATGGCTTGGGCCCAGGATACCTGAAGGACCGCCTCTCCCCGTACATTCCGTCCCGCACCCTCAGAATATCTGGGCAGCAACTACTTAAGGTGCCAGGGGCTAGGTTGACCTCCACCGCGAGGAAGACATTTTCCATTGCCGCCCCAGCCCTTTGGAACACGCTGCCCACAGAGCTCCGCTCGGCCACCTCCCTGGCCCAATTTAGAAAGGACCTAAAAACCTTTCTATTTCAGCTTGCATTCCCCGATTAAAGTCCAGTGGGCCTCCCTTCCTCTTCTGTGGCAAAGAGGACTGGCTAACGGGGGTTTTATTCTGTTTGTATGTAATTGTTTGTAACCCTGATGTATATGTTGTTTGATATTTTGCTGTCAACCGCCCTGATCTATGGAAGGGCGGTATAAAAATAAAAAAATTATTTATTATTTATTATTTTATTTATCAGGGCTACTCAAAGTGGTGCTCTGTGGGCCAGTGATTCACTGGTTGCCAGTTTTTGGTGAGATTCTAGGAAAGAAAGAAAGAGTCAGTGGACACAAACGTGGTATTGGTCCCTGGCCAGTTCTTCTTTCTCTCATGTACACTGAAGCACTCTGACTTTAGACAAAGCATACATGTGATTTCCCATAGAGGAGAGGCTAGAGGAACCAGTTTGTATTTAAATGCAGCAATGTCAGAAGCGATCTCATAGCTGTTGGAGAGAAAATAGTGAGGATCACATTAGACGGGAACAGGAGAGTTGCCTGGATTCAGACTGGTGGAAATACATGTGATACACTTGGATGTAGCCATGAAGAAGTTACTGCTTGTGTAAGTATTTAAGTTGTGTACCAAATCTGACAAATACATTTGCACTCATATCATCCTTATGTTACCCAGTAGGTCTTTTGTCAAGAGAAAGTAATATGTAGGAAGAGTTTTGATTTTAGTACGAATATATTATCTCAGTTGCTTCCTACATCATTATGTACATGGGTGAAGCTACTGGGGAAAGCGCTAAATGAAGGAATTGCCCCCTAAATAGGAATTCTGCCTGCCATGATATTTTTTGGTCAGTCCCCAAATTTCTAGCATTACAATAACTTAAAGCTTTAGTTGAGCATTTAGAACAGGGGTCGGCAACCTACGGCCCACGGGTCGCATGCGGCCCGCCGAGGCCTAGGGACCAGCCCCAGCCTGGCCCTGCCGCAGATTGCCGCCGGGGCCTTTGGCCTCCAGCGCAGGCGCGTGGGGCCTTTGTATGCAGGGCAAGTCCGGGCAAGGGGGGCAAGGGGGGGCAAGGGGGGTAGTTGTCTATAGAAGCCTCAGAAACATGCATTTATACAAACATTTTTTAAAAAATCAGCAGATTTTTTTGTGTGTCCTCCATTTTTTTAAAATAAAAAGTGTCCTCCATTTTAAATTTATGTCCTACACTTGTCCCGGTTTATTTATTTATTTATTAAAAAATTATTTTTTTGGCTCCCCCCCCCCCCCCAGTTGTCTGAGGGACAGCAACCCGGCCCCCGGGTCAAAAAGGTTGCCTACCCCTGATTTAGAAATACCATCAGGCATCCTGTGAAAAGGAGCAGGCAAAATTAACCAAGAGAATGCAGACATAGCAAATAGAAAAGTTATAGGTGTGAACAGTTTTGAATGTCTGAAAACTGTCTGTGATACTAGTAGTTTGGGCACTGAATGAAAATGTCATTTGGGCCAGCAAAATTATTGGGGGATGGATAGTGCCCTCATTCTCTTTCCGACGGTTACACCATTGGTTATGTAAAAAATTAGAGCAAGACATTTTCAAATAATTTTGCCCTTTGCCTAGATATCCAGCAGGATATTTCTGCCTTGCAGGTTTGCTGATGCAGATAAAATTGGCACCAGACACATTGTCAGTTGAAGGCAGCAGTGTCGCCATATCTGTAACATCCTAAATGTAATGCAAACGTTCTTAAGACAGTTGCTGGGAAGAACATCTGGTCTCTTTCTGAAAGTCTTCTGAATTGCTTATTTCAGTAAGACAAATCGATTCCTTAATAAAAATAAAGACACAAAAATTTTCACTGTGTGCTGCCAGGTTTTGACAGTGCAGAGGATGCAATCCTTGCATTTGGATTCCCTTCCCTGTTCAAGGATGCCCAGTAAGACTACATATAGCCCAGACTCAAAATCAAGAGGCACATGGTGTAGTGGTTTGGGTATTGATCTTCAACTCTGGGGACCGGCGTTCGATTCCTGGATCGGCTATGAAACCCGCTGGGTTACCTTGGACAAGTCACATTGTCTGAGCCTCAGGGGAAGGCAGTGGCAAATCTCCTCTGAATAAATCTTGCCAAGAAAACCTGTGATAGGGGTCTCCATAAATAGGAAACAACTTGAAGGCATACAACAGCAGCCAACTGGATGCAACCTGACTAAAGGCAGGTTAGATTAGTGAGAGTGCCAAGGGTCCAACTCTTTGCATCTTGTTTTCAGCATTGATGGCTTCTGTGTGATGTTTTCTCAGGTTCATGCCTCTCAGAATTGTGCTTTGTAGAGTTGTCTCTGTCATATTGGAATGCAACAGCATAAATGAAAATGTGTATACAGATGTCCACATCTGGCATATTGAGCATTCAGTAGTTGTTTTATAGGTCTACCATTCAAGATGTGTCAAATGTCCCAACTGTGGTTGATTTTGATAATAAAGGCACAATTCCACAGGTGGGGAAGCAATGCTAAAAGACTAATCATTTCCCTCTGTTAATGATAACTCCCAGCTAGGATGCAGAGTTATCTTTTTGGCACGACAGTTGCCATAGTGATCCAGGTTTTTCAGCATGATGTTCAGTTATGATGATGGCACTCTGTGATAATGCATTTAATTTAAAAGTGTACAAAAAGTATTTTTTTCTTTAAAAATATTCAGGCGTGTGGAATGCCTACAAAGTTCTGTGTGTGAGTTTTTGTTCGCAGAGAAGTCTAGGTGAACTTGAACCAAGGTTTAGTGTTTATAAATATTTGATTTTAAGTCATTGGCTTTTTTCCTGGGGTTATTTAGGTGGTGTACTAAAATTAAAATCTGGTTTCTGTATACATCTATATGGCATTTGCTGCCATATTATCACTCTCTCTTTCCTTCCTATCAGACTTTAAGATGAGGTAGGACTCATTTGGACCTCCAAATGCTGTTGGATTGCAGCTGCCACTATTCCTTGCCCTTGTCTGCACTGGGTGGATCTGCTGGGAATCCCTGAACATTTAGTGGACCACACAGTTCCCATCCCATCTTTAAGATATTGATCATTCTCTGTATTTGACTAATATGATAGGAGGATATCATACAACATTCTGGTTTTTTGGTGGTGGTTGTTGCTGTGTACCTTCAAGCTGTTTCTGACCTGGTGACCCCAAGGCAAACCTATCAGGTTTTCTTGGCAAGATTTGGAGGTTTGCCTTACTCTGAGGCTGGAAGACTTACCCAAGGTCACACAGTGAGTTTCCATGGCTGAGCAGGGATTTAAACCCTGCCTACTGTTGAGCACAAAGAAAAGAAAAGAAAATAAAGAATGACAATGGAGAAGCTAGACAGATTAAACCTAGACAGTGAAGAAAGGAAAGTATTAAAGAGTTCTCATACCTGGGATCAAACATTGATCGAAACTGGGACTTTAGTGAGAAAATCAGAAGAAGATTAGGAATAGGGAGGGCAGCTATGAAGGAACTAGAAAAGATTTCAAAATACAAAGATATACAGCTGAGCACAAAAGTTAGAATTGTACAAGCCATTGTTTTCCCCATTGCCAGGTATGGATGTGAGAGCTGGACAGTTAAGAAAGAAGATAAGAAGAAAATCATTTGAGATGTGGTGCTGGAGGAGAGTGCTGAGGATCCTGTGGGCAGAGAAACAAATGGGCCAAGCCAGAAATCTCCCTGGAAGCCAAGATGACAAAACAGGCTATCATACTTGGGACACATCATGAGAAGGCATGAATCACTGGAAAAAACAATAATGCTAGGAAAAGTGGAGGGAAGTAGAAAGGGAGGAAGGCCGCATACTAGATGGATGGACTCCATAAAAGAGATAACCAGTATGAATTTGTAGGACTTAAGCAGAGCAGTGGAGAACAGGGAGTATTGGAGGTGCCTCATCCAAAGGGTTGCCATGGGTCGAGATAGACAACAACAACAAACTTTTGGCTTTCCTAGGCCTCATTCCCACTTACCAATAAATTGGTTTGCGATACGAATCTATGGATTAATTTCACAGCGGAGTGTTGGTCTCACTACATTTGCCCCATCACATTTTTTTCCTGTAAAATAAGCTACTTGTCTTTCATGTTGATGAATGAATCGATTCAAAATGGACCCACTTCAGCCAACCGAAGGGCAAATTTAAATCGATTCTGATCCACGTCTTGTTCACACTTCTGCAGAGCTGATTTATTGGAAAAGACGCAGAAAAATCAGCATCAAAAAGACATGCTTTAAATGGGGCTAGTGCATGTCCTCCCTCTTGAAACCGCTTCAGCTATTTGGTGCAAACCAGGGTAATTTAAACTGCTTCAAACTAGTTTGCAAACTGGTTTAAAATGTAGTGAGAATGAGGCCTTAGAATGTGTAAAGTGAGCTGTGAATCCAGTGGGCATCTGCTAGGCATTCACGTCACATAACTGGATGCAATGCAGTAGTTGAGCAGTTTTTTTAGTCAAGACGTTCTAACATTGAACTAAACTGGCTTTGCTGCCATTCTCAAATGGCCACTTGGATTTCCTCAATTGAAGAGGTGACTAATTGGTTGCAGCTCTTCAGTCATTAGATGCAGCAAAGAAGCTAACCTCTGTTGTTATCTAACTGGTTTCCAAAGCATTTACATGCCCAGCATGATGTTAGCAACTACATGCTGTGATGGTGTTTTGACACCTTTCAGCTCATCTTAAAGTCACTTAAGATGCATTAATTGATTAAGATTTAACTCAGTGGCATAGTGTAGTGGGCACTGTTGGCCTGAACCGCAAACCATAATTTAAACGTTGATGTCTCTTGAGCTGAATAAGATTGGTATCAGATTTTATTTTATTTTATCTTGTTTTTAATTTTCATTTGTATGTTATATTTTACATCTTTTTCTTATATCTGCTAGAAAACTGGAAGATTTTTAGATTATTTATATTGTCTTTTCTCTCTCTCTCTCTCTCTCTCTCTCTCTCTCCCTTTTGCTAACATGTAAAAATTCCTTTAAAAAAACAAATTCCAGAAGAATAACTTTTTTTAGTCTTTACTGGGCCACCACATTCTCTATAAATCTTACTGGTCTGTAAATGTAGTTCCTCATTAGGTTATGTTACAATTTCACACATACAAGATCGGAGATAAATAACTAGTTCTCATTGCAAAACTACAGATTGATTTGCAGAGGATTTCATTTGAACAACTTTTTAAAAAAAGGATTTTGAAGTGGAGTAGATTTCGAGTGGGAATAGAACAGATTGGTTTGAATGTTTGAGAATCTGAGTGGGTGAGGGATTAATATGCCATAAGAAGCACACCCATGTGGCTTTGTGTCCCTAAAGGACTTACACCCACCATTTTTAATCACACCATTGCCTTGCCTATTTCATTAAATTTTACAGGGGCTTCAGAGAGGTCAGCCTTCATGGTAACCCCTGGGAGATCCCCCCCCCCCACTTCCCATTCTGTCTTTTTAATGGAAAATGCATTAAGGAAAAAAGGTTAGAATACCATGAAGATGTTTATTCCCCCTTGAGGACCAACAACTCACCCCTGTAGTGTTTAACATCTAATAAATTAATGTTTTCCCCTTCAAAACCAGAAGTGGATTTCTGGCCACGTTTGGTTGAATATTCATTCATTCATTCATTCATTCATTCATTCATTTAATTTCATTTATTTGAATTGCACTTTCCCCCAAAGTTGGGACTCAAAGCGGCTTCCATTTCTGTGTGTATGTGTATGTATGTGTGCATCTTCACACTACCTGTTGACTTATGGTGACCCCATGAATTTAATAGGGTTTTCTTTAGCAAGGAATACTCAGAGGTGTTTTTTTCCTTCTTCTGAAAGGTGCCTCCAGCAGCTGGTATTTGTTGGTGGTCTCCCATCTAGATACTACTCACAGCTGATCCTGCTTAGCTTTCAAGATCAGATGGAATCTGGTGCTTTAGGGTGTTCAGGCTTTTATATGCCACTTTTTCCCCCAGGGATGAGATGCAAGGTGATTTACAATTTATTAAAATCAATACAGATTAAAAACTGTGCAAAAGCGTCAATAAAAATATAAATCTACCCAAAGGCAAATATGCACTCAGGCTGCATCTGCACTGCAGAAATATTCCAGCTTGACACTACTTTAACTGTCATGACTCAGTGCTATGGAATTATGGGTAATTTGTTGTGGTACCTGTGCTCTCTGTCAGAGAAGGCTAAATATCTCACAAAACTAGAATTCCCAGAATTCCATAGCATTGAGCCATGGCAGTGAAAGCAGTGACAAACAGGATTATTTCTGCAGTGTGGACGCAGTCACACATTCAGTGCATTGTGGACACCTCTTGGCCTCTGTGAGCCTTTAAGACTGGGTTAGCTAAACATATCAACTGCTTGATTAGGTGCTTCATGCCTCTGATGATATTGGCTGCAGGATATGGAAGTTAATGCCGTAATAAAATAAGTGGTGCTGTACAAAAGCTTGCAATGTGATAGTCTTTATGGGGACAGTTAGACTCTTGTTATATTAAAAGGTTTCATGTTTAAAACATGAAATTCATGCCACTTCTGCTTGGGCACTAGAAGCTAATGAGCATATATCTTATCCTGTTTCTGGAAGATCTAGGTGTTGGCAACACTCCAGTGATAAGTCACTGCATTTTAAATATAAAACTCCATTTTAACTTCTGCCCCAGTAATGACAAATCCCTCTACAATTCACCAATCTAGCGTGTATACATAGGAGACTGTTTGCTTGGATACATTCTTGGACTGAATTAGACTGTCATTGGATGATGCTGTGTGTGAGAGAATGTGTTTGAGTAGTTCAGGGGTGTCATATTGAGGATGGAGCAAGCTTGTTTTCTGCTCCTCTCGAGACAAAGGCACAGAGTAGTTGATTCAAGCTACAGGAAAAGAGATTCCACCTAAACATTTAGAAGAACTTCCAAACAGTAAGAGCTGTTTGACAGTGGAACACACTCCCTTGGAGTGTGCTGGAGTCTCCTTCTTTGGAGGTTTTTAAACTGTCGTCAGTGCTTTGATTGTGAGTTCCTGCATGGCAGGGGGCTGGAATGGATGGCCCTTGAGGTGTCTATCAGCTCTGTCATTCTGTGACTTGAGTTTTCCCTTTTCCACAGATTGGGTGGCCTATAAATGCTGCTGGGCAGGGTGGAAAGTAGACAGGAAACAAGAACACAGAAATGTAAGAGTTTTATTAAAGTTTCCTAAGGCCCGTTACAGATGGGCATAAAGTACGAACTGGGTCCGTACAAAATGGCGGTGCCCGTTCCATTTTGGCGCTTCTTATTTGCAGCGCAGAGGAGTTGTGCGGTTTGGATGCTGGGGCTCCTCTGCACTGCAACCGGCAGCGGTGCGAGACCGCCTGTTTTGGGCGGTCTGTAATGCGCCTAAGATTGATTGAAGTTTGGGAAGGGCAGCTATGAAAGAACTGGACAGGATCATAAAGTCTAAAGACATAACACTGTACACTAATGTAAGGATAGTCCAAGCCATTGTATTCCCCATCACCATGTATGGATGCGAAAGCTGGAAAGTGAAGAAGGTGGATGAGAATGAAATCAATGCATTTGAGATGTGGTGCTGGAGGAGAGTGCTGAGGATACCGTGGACGGCCAGAAAGACAAGCAAATGGTTTCTAGGACAGATCGAGCTAGAAATCTCTCGGGAAGCCAGGATGACTAAATTGAGGCTGCCGTATTTGGGCCACATCATGAAGAAAAATGAATCACTAGAAAAGACAATGATGCTCTGAAAGGTGGAAGGCAGGAGAAAGTAAGGAAGACCACATGCCAGATGGGTAGACTTGATCGGGGAGGACATAGGCCTGATGTTGCAAGACCTAAGCAGAGCAGTGGAGGATAGGGGGTCTTGGAGATGTCACATCCACAGGATCGCCACGAGTCGAAGTCGACTCGGGCAGTTAACAACTAACAACAAAATTGACTACTTTATTTCTGGACTGTGTTGTAACAAAGCAACAACAACAACAGAACACAATCTATCAGGAATGCTTCCTGAAATAAATGAGATAATGCCTATAGCCCTGCTTTCATTTATTTCAGAGATGGTTGTGTAGGGTGTGCTCCTGATGTTCTGTGTCCTGAGTCTTGCTCTTGTTTTAATTTTTGGCAATGAAGGATGGCAGGTTTGAACCTGGAAGAGCTCTCTATTTTTATGTGAAAACATTCCTGGTGAGTCACAGCTGAGGCGGGGGAACTGTGACCCACCAATAAACAGTTCCTCCTCCTGTCGGATGCCCAACTGCTTTAAAGAAGCCAGGATTTAATTTGTGAAATGAACCTTTAAATTCAATTGTGCCGCTTGATCGTGGCAGGTCTTGTGTTGTAAAAAGCCAGGGAGCACCATTTTAATGTCACTGATTTAGACTTATTTATGTCATTTGGGTTGCTACATTGCTTTTGAGTTTTTCCTTTCTGCAAATACTGTGAAATAAATGGCAAAGAGGAATGCAAGAGTGTTACTTTTTTATTTTATTTTAGGGGGGAAACTGCTTAAGTGCTCCTTCATAGAACAGCACTTAGAACTAATGAAGTGGCAGTTCTGTGATGCATTTCAGACTAGGAGAGAACATCTTCTATTAGACTTTTATATTGCTTTTCTTGTGGAATGATATTCCTGCTGGGGAAGAGTATACCAGAAATGCTATTTGCTTTGTGACTGCAACAGTGTTGTTGGCTATTCTCATGGAGATAAAAAAGAAGACACCTGTATGTCTTTTCCCCTCCTCCAAAACCCACAACCACCAGAAATGTGACAACAAGCTGCTACACAAGGAATTATTTACACGTTGTCTCATAGAGAATCAGTTTACTAGATGAGTTCTGGCTGCAACCCAAGATTCCTCATACTGTTTAGAAACAATATGAGAGATTCCAGCCCTGAAGCATTCTTGGCTTCTCTCATCCCTCGTGAATCTTAATCCTGGGTTCCTCCATAGCATGAATGTGAGAAAGTCTACTTAACCCCACTTCTACCATCAATTGTGAGTGTTATGCACTTGTCCCACCACTACCACCAAATATGAGGACCTCTTCCTCTCCCAGCATTAATTATGTCATCAAATGTGGCTACCTTCTAGATGCCCTTGTGATTTTTCTGTAAGATTTTGATTGTCTGATCCCATCACTAGGCACCACCATCCTTGAGTAACTGCTACCACCGCAAACACCATGTGTCAGAACTCAAGCATTCTGGTAACATTTATGTGGTTATCCAATGATAGTTCACAGATTTTTAAATTCTTGGACAGAATCTGAATCACTGAGGGTCTAAAATTCCAGTGAGTAATATGTGGTAGATTGTGAAACCAGTACTGATGATTGTTTGTTGTTGTTGTTGTTGTTATAACAATAAATTTAAATTTGTGACAAGAGACCTAGAGATGCCCCAAAACGAATGGGGCTGTCCTTCTTTTCCTGATTGTTTGACCCACATACATTGACCCACTGACCAGTTTATCCTTGACAATGTGCCCTAAGTTGTCTTTCTTTCTTTCTTTCTTTCTTTCTTTCTTTCTTTCTTTCTTTCTTTCTTTCTTTCTAAAACACACACACAATTGTTCTTGGCTGCATGCACAGTGGGGAAATAACCCGCTTTGGCTCAAGGCTATGGAATTCTGGGAGTTGGAGTTTGTTGTGGGGCCTTCCTTCCTTAAGCTCTGCTCCGCACTGGGACCACAACAAACTCCAATTCCCAGAATTCCATAGCCTTGAGCCAGGACAGTTAAAGCGATGCCAAACCGGGTTATTTCTCCAGTGTGCATGCAGCCCTTGTTAACAACGATACAGTATTGTTGAATAATGAAGCCAGCACCAACTTGGGTTTCTAGGAAATCTTCAGTCTCCTTACAGTGCTGAAATTACAAGTAAAAGAGGGAGTATGATCTGTCGATATCATTGCTGTGATTATGAGACGTTTCTTTGAAGCCTTCTGGAAATAACACCAAATGTTGTGAGAATGCAGAAAAGATCCAAGGAAGTGGCCAAGTCCAGTTTTCATCTAATGGGTCTCTAGAGCTCCAAGTACAAACACACCCTTCTGCCAGGTTTCATTTTTGATGAAAGGGACCAGCAGCATTTTCTCCCAGAGCCCTGGTCTAGTTAGGGCCCAGGCAGCAAAAGAGATCACAGTCCCGAAGATCAAAACATTCGGGCGCACAATGGGAAAGTTTTGAAATTTACCCAATTTTTGAAAGGTTTACAGAGGGAGGAGGGAAGATTTCCTCCTTGCACCTCACCTTCACAAAAAGGCCACACTTCAACCCAGGAGCAAGTTGTCCTCTCTCTCTCTCTTCTTGGTTATCTTGTACTGCCAGTTAAGCTTCACATTTTCTTTCCAAGTTTACACTTAAGAGGTAGTTGCATTGAACGAAAAATTGTCTTCGGAAGGCATTCATTTCAAAGATTGCACTCCCTGCCTTTTTGGACAATGAAATATATATTTTCTGAGCACTAAAGCTGGATCAGAGATGCTGTAGCACAATATCCTTTTTAAAAACTTTTGACAGCTTCTCTCTTCTCTCTCCATATCCATTGCCACTCTGTTTTTTCTGTACATGAAAATTTCTCTCTTATACCTGTTTCTCTCAGTTCCACACCCCCACCAATATCTGCCCCCCCCCAATTCCAGTACCCTAATCTTGGAATTCCACACTCCTCTTTCTCTTATATCTATGATAGCCATCCATCTTACATCCATTAAAAAGGTAAAACAGACTCTTTAAACATTCTCAAATAAATCGATTTGTTCTTCTCCCACCCCACCTTCTCCTTTGTTGGACCTACAGACAGCATGGCACATACAGCAGTGATGATGAGTTCTTGTTGATTTTTGTTTAGAAAGCTATGGCACTGAAACCTTTATTCAAAGAAATTCTCCTACTCTCCCTCCCCTCCGCTGCTTCTCCCACCCTTAAAACTGGGATAACACAGATTTAACGGGAGATTGGTATGGAGCCCAACGGGCACAAACCCCTCTCCGGCTGAAGCAGGCATCAGCTACAGAGAGCCATGTCAGTGTGTCCTGGGGTGATGGCTTGCCCTGTGTTCCCTGGCTAATCCCAGCAGCTCAAGGTCCAAAGAAAAGTCAAGCTGTCAAAACCGTTTGGGGTTGTCACTTCAGAGACCTTCACAAGGGCACCCTTCTGGAATGCCCCTCTAGAGAGCACTTTTAAAGCATAGATTTAAAGCTTGGAGTAACTAGGACAATCAGCCCTAATGCCAAGGCAATGACAGCTCCATCGCTGTGGCTTTGAAATTTTGCTTTTGCCGACAGTGACAAACTTCCTCCAAAGTTTGGTTTTTAAAATATATTTTAATTAACAATTTACATTGTTTAGCTGCAAGCCGAAAGGCACTAGATCCTGTCTGATCTTGGAAGCTAAGCAGAGTTAGCTCTGGTTAGTACTTAGATGGTAGACCACCAATGAATTTCAGATGCTGTAGCCCCTATTTCAGAGGGTGGAATTGGCAAACCACTTCTGAGTATTCCTTGCTTAAGAAAACCCAGTGAAATCCATGGGGTTCCCATAAGTCAACAAACGACAGTTTAGCAGTAAATTATCCCCTACCCATCCTCCTCCACCACAGCCAACATCCCGTGAGTCAAAGTCTAGTCCAACAACTGTTGTCCTATCAAAGACCAACAACAGCAACAAACCATAACCATATCCAAAGAGCATCAGGGTTGCTTCCAAAATACGATATGGTTCAGGCATGGGCCTTATCTAGAATTGCATATGACATATATATTACAAACAAATGCCATGGAGTCTGAAAAGTGTCTTCAACTATTTTGCCTTTAGTAAGATGACATTTGAGTGACGATTGTTCTAAAAATATGAGAGTCGATGCTCAATTCAAATAGCAAAGGAATGGCTTAAGCCTTGCAAGATCTTTCATGCCCTTGCTTTTTATGACCTTGATACATGCAGCAAGGTGGATGTAAGAGACATTTTCATTTTCTTTATCCCAGTTTCATAAAATCACAGTATTTTGATATACATGGATGGTCTGTTTTTAAACAGCTGCTCTTATGTTCTTTCAGTTGGTTTTGCCTTCTCAGTACTGGTTGGTGTACCTCTGTTGAGTGAGAACAGCTTGTTAACATCATTAGCTTTTGAGGGTTTTTTTTGCTTCCAAACTGACAAAAGATGAGAAAAAGAGCAGTAAATATAAATAGAATAGAAGTTAGGGAACCAAATGCAGAGAGTTGAAGGCAATGAAGTTGGAAGCAGCAGAGGTAGATCCAGAGCTTGGAAATGCTACCCAAAAAAGTAGCATGTCACTCAGTTGCAATTAATTGTTTTAAAAAAAACTACTCATGACATAACGAACATATTTCTATTAAAATTGCTTTTACACCCCCAGAAAGAATAAGAACATATGGCCAGAAATATACAAGTTATCCCCCCCCCCCAAATATTTTTGCAATAGTGAGTAAATATTACTGATCATGCAAAAATTGTAGTGCTTCTTCCATTTTCCTTGAAATATTAAAAAGTGATGATTTGGGACTTCATTGGTTTTTTTTTTTAAAGAGGTACCACCTTAGGAACAACATAACTGCTTTTAATGTTTTGTTTCCAAGGTCTGATAAAAAGCCAGACAGAAACACCTTGTTCTTTCCTGACTTAAGGTGGGACATTTTCCTCTTGCGCATTTACCTGCTGGCAGCTGTACACTGTGATAGGAAACATGTTACAATTTGCCAACGGTTTGCCATTTTGTGCCCTGCAGGTTAGAAGTCCAGACTGAAGTGCCAGCTGGCTAAAACAAAACAAGAGCTAAAGAGGCAATTCAGCCACAGGTGCCCAAATAAATAAAGAATTGAACTTGTTGATGTAATAAACTCCATGACACAGAAGACTCCAGTATGGTTTGTTCCTGTAAAGAAGAAAAACAAAAGACATTGTTACATTTTCCCAGTGAGGGGAAAGAGAGACCATATAAAGATGGCAGGAAACCTAGGCAGAAAGTCAGGCTAGACTTTTGGACTTTTTAAGCTAGGGAGGCATTGGAGGCTGCCCTTCTCCTTTCCTCATTGACTGAGAGGTCCGGTGCATCTACATTGCAGATATAATTCAGTTTGACACCCCTTTAAGTGCTGTAGCTCCATCCTATGGAATCCTGGGATTTGTCATTTTGCATGGTCTATGGCATCTGCCAAAGAGTGCTGGTGCCTCATAAATCCCAGGATTTTGTAGAATGGAGCCAGGGCAGTTAAAAGTGCTGTCACGCTGCATTATTTTTACAGTGTCGATGCATCCTTTAGTTTTGCAATAATTCTAGTTGCACCTTGTTTTGTGGAACTCCCAAAGGCCTCCCTTCCAGAATATCAGAAATCAAAGCACATACAGACACTTTAGTCTCTAGCATCTCTGGTTATTCAGATCAAATGGTGGACGATAAGAAGGACTTCTGACTAAGACGCTGGCAAGCCACTGCCGGTCAGAGCAGACAGTGATCACAGGATCATGGAGCTGGAAGAGACCTCAAGGCTCTTCCAATCCAGTTGGTGATAAACCAGTTGACAAACCAGTTGTATAAGGCGCTGTTTGTGTCTGTTGACAAAAAAGAGCTGTGCCTACTTGGTAAATAAAAAAATAAAATAAAACTTTTATTTATATCCCACTTTTTGCTAAGACAATCAAAGCGGCATACATCATTAAAATAATACAACAATATATACACAATATCCACCCCCCAGACTTTTCAGTAGCATTACACTATACCATTTCAACTAAATGTAGGGACTTCTAGAAGCAAACCCAATTCTGTATCTTTTCTCCATTGGTGTTATCCTAATTCTGTTCCTGTCCATCATTTAGTAATTTTCATAAAACAGTGGGATCACTGAGATAAATATCATGGGGAGGAAATGAGAGAAATGAAACCACAAATACCGTAACTTTCAACATGACCTTGAACTGATTTTTTTTTAATGTGCATTTCAGAAACTATATATCCTTGTCATAACTTAAAAGGGGATGGCGGCGGCAAAGTCTCCCTTCTCAGGAGACCCATGTGTGCAGAAGCCAGCATGTCACAAGCCATTAGCTGTCATAATTTTGTAACTCAACCTGGCAGGTCTCCTCCCTTTGGCAAGCTGCATAGAGATCCCCCTTGCAAATGTGGAAGCATTGGAGGGGAAGGGACATTGTGAGCCCATGTGGTTAGCGGCCCTTTCACTTGAGCAGCTTGCTGGAATGGTCATTGGCCCAGAGGGGGCTTTGCGTTTGAGTTGTTGGAAAGCCTCACACGGTGACACTTTGGGTCTGCCAAGAAGCACATGTTGCTTGGCAATGAATGGAACGCATGCTCCAAGCACAGACCTTCAAGCCATGAATGGGGTCCGTTCATGTGGTGTCAGAGAGGAGGAGGAAGAAAGAAGCCTCTCTGTCTCCAAAGCCCTCTGTGACACAGCTGCTATATATGTCAGGAAGGTGGTCAGCTGTGTACATTGCTGCCTCTTAGGGCTTTTAGTAACTTCATTCCAAGTTACTTTCCCCTTTCCCCAGTTGAATGCTTGTCAACAGCATGTTGAATCAAAAAGTGGTGGCCCCTGTTTTTGACGAGA
This sequence comes from Sceloporus undulatus, assembly GCF_019175285.1. Taxonomy (NCBI): domain Eukaryota; kingdom Metazoa; phylum Chordata; class Lepidosauria; order Squamata; family Phrynosomatidae; genus Sceloporus; species Sceloporus undulatus. The sequence continues at coordinate 5,348,860 of NC_056526.1, read as the reverse complement.
CTCTTGCTGTCCCACATTTTTCTACTGTACCATAGATAAAGTTGCCCATTACAAAACTATACATTTTGCACCTTCCTCTAGAATATTTGACTTGATTCAGTTCTTTACATTTGCCGCAGCAATATACTCTGAAAGGATTGTAGTGATAGAATCATAGAATCATAGAGTTGGAAGAGACCATAAGGGCCATCCAGTCCAACCCCCTGCCATGCAGGAAATCACAATCAAAGCATCCCCGACAGATGGCCATCCAGCCTCTGTTTAAAGACCTCCAAGGAGGGAGATTCAATTACACTCCAAGGGAATTTGTTCCACTGTCGAACAGCCCTTACTGTCAGGGAGTTCCTCCTAGTGTTGAGGTGGAATCTCTTTTCCTGCAGTTTGCATCCATTGCTTCGGGTCCTAGTCTCTGGAGCAGCAGAAAACAAGCTTGCTCCCTCCTCAATATGACATCCCTTCAAATATTTAAACAGGGCTATCATATCACCTCTTAACCTTCTCTTCTCCAAGCTAAACATCCCCAGCTCCTTAAGTCGTTCCTCATAGGGCATGGTTTCCAGACCTTTCACCATTTTAGTCGCCCTCCTTTGGACATGCTCCAATTTCTCAATGTCCTTTTTGAATTGTGGTGCCCAGAACTGGACACAATATTCCAGGTGGGGCCTGACCAGAGCAGAATATAGTGGTACTATGACTTCCCTTGATCTAGACACTATACTTCTATTGATGCAGCCTAAAATCGCATTGGCCTTGTTAGCTGCCGCATTGCACTGTTGACTCATGTTCAACTTGTGGTCTACTTGGACTCCTAGATCCCTTTCACACATAGTTTCATTCAGCCAGGTGTCCTCCATCCTATATCTGTGCTTTTCATTTTTCCGCCCTAAGTGCAGTACCTTACATTTCTCTGTGTTGAATTTCATTTTGTTAGCTATGGCCCAGTTTTCTAGTCTGTTCAGGTCATTTTGAATCTTGATCCTGTCCTCTGGGGTATTAACTATTCCCCCTAATTGTTTCTTCTGTTATATAGTATAGAATGTGGTTTGTTGTTATATGCCCTCAAGTCATTTCCAACTTATAGCAACCAAAAGGTGAGCCTATCATGGAGATTTCTTAGCAAGGTTTCTTCAGAGGGGGGTTGCCTTTGCCTTTCTCTGAGGCTGTGAGAGTGTGTCTTGCCCAGTGGCTTTCCATGGCTGAGCAGGGATTCAAACCCTAGTCTTCCAGTGTCCTAGTCTCACTAATTTCTGATGTGCAAACAGAACCATTATCGTGGACGTGATCTTAATGTCAACAACAACAACAACAACAACAACAATAATAATAATAATAATAAATTTTATTTATATCTCCCGCTTCTCCCTTCAGATCGAAGCGGGATTACAGCAGTAAAAACATCATAAAATACATAGATAATACAAAATACATCAATCAAAAATAAAAAGGGGAAGAGTTGTTACAGTATTGCTCACAGTCGTAAGAATCGAGTCATCATATTCAGATGTTCAAAATCAGATTAGAGGAGATCTGCTGGATAGGCCTGCCAAAAGAGATCCATCTTCAATGCCCTCTTGAAGGTTTCCAAAGAAGGTATAAGATGGATCTCTTCCGGTGGGTTGTTCCAAAGTCTAGGGGCCATCCCAGAAAACGTTTTACAAGAGGTGGTTTTCAACCTGGTTTTGGGGTGTTCTAATACTTTTGTGCCAGATGTCCTGAGAGTGCAGGGCAGATTATGTAGGGAGAGGTGTAACTCGGGCCCAGGCCATGTAGTAGGGCTTTATTAGGCCAGGTCTTAACAGTTATAAAAATCTAGTTGTATAGATTGTCCAGTTTGCTCTGGGTTGGTTGGTAATGCAGTTAGATCTTACTGATTCTGATGTGTGAATGAGCCTATCTTGATAGAAATGATGTTAATGACATGATCAAGTTTTCAACAACAGAAATAAGGTGATCTAACAACAATATAAGCATTTTCATAGGTTGTGCATTTTGCTACTCAAGTGGTTAACATCAGTATTTCGTGACTTCGGGTCCTGTTAAACCCTTTTGTTCCTCTGAGAAGTTCAGGGTTCAGCTGGAACAGTGTTTCTCTCCAAAATCAGCACCTTGCCAAGCCATGGCATTTGTCTCTGTGAAGCTTCCTCTATGTCCTCAGGTTGTCTCTGACACAAAGCAATGCACATGACGTTCCTTTCAGAAAGGTCAAAATGACATTGTTCTTTGACATTAAATGGCACCTTTAGATTCACATTACAGACAACCCTTTTTCTGCCATAAACTCAGTGATGGCAGATGGCTGAAATGCACTTCAGCTGACCTATTTCTTGTAGTTTTACAATTTTGAAATATCTGGTATTGGGCTTTGCTGATTGCATAGTTTGGGGCTAAACTGATCATTTAAGTGTATTCTTAGTAAAGATGCTGACAGATGTAAAGAAGAGGGGTATAGGGAGCATTGCTATACAGACAGAGGCTAAATGTATATTTTCTGAGGACTTGGGTGTCCACAGAGATCTATTCCGTGCATAGGATCCCTTCAAAACCATACATATGCTAGATCCATACAGTTCTCCCTCATTCCTCCCCTGATGTGCCATAGTGGAATAAAGATGGACTGGGCTATTTGGCTGAGACAAGGAATGGTGTTGAACTGATATTAGGCTATGCCACAGTGTGCTGCTTTTTGGGAAATCTTTTGTGAATTGCTGAATTGGGGCTAAACCATGCCAGTCTTGTATGGCTATAGCCAAAGATGCTGTAGGTTGCATCATGGCTCTTGAAGAGGTAATATATCCACATTTGCCTTCCTTGAGCATTGCTTGATTGACTTGAGATTTCAAAGTGGTATACAGGAATAATAAAACTTAAAAAAGAAAAAGAATGAATTGCCTCAGTGGGCCCTTGATAATCACTCCTGGTGGGTAATAAAATTCATGAATGCTCAAGTCCCATTATATACAGTGGAGTAGTAAAATGGTTCCCCTTATATAAAATGTCAAATCAAGGTTTTTTTTTTTTGTTTTTTTTTTTGGGGGGGGGGGGATATTCAAGCAGTGGATGGATGCAAAACTGTGGAAACAGAGGGCTGACTGTATCTACAGTATCCATAAAATAGATGGTAGACATGAGTACAACATGAAGATTTGCAGAAATAAATAAATATTTAACACGTGTATCAATTTTTAAGAAATAAATTGTTGGATTATATCTGATAATAGGGGGAGGAGTGTTTTGATAGTGGGGGCGATGACATGAAGTGACCTCCTCTTAATCAATGTGACGAACGTTGGTTTAAGCTTTTATATTTGAGGAGGGATATCTTTGGCCCTCCAGATGTTTCAGCCTGCATCTTCCATCAGCATCATTTGGTATAATCAGTGTTAAGGGATTATGAGCATTGTAGTTCCAAGTATCTGGAAGGCTGAAGGTTCCCTTCTCTTGTCATAGCTGACTTCCATTATACGAAGAATGCGCCTATGGTCTTGGGCAGTTTACTTCTTGCAGGCTTAGGACTGAGCACAAAGAGCTATGTTTGCTGGAATGTTGTAAGTTCTTTGACATTGTTTTGCTTTGCTTCATCCTTTAGATCTTTTGCTATATGCCCCTGAGTTTTACCCTCAACCTACCCATGAGTCATATCAAAATCCATAATTTTGGCCCCAAAACTTGCCCTCAACTTATTCATGAGGTTGACTTGACTATAAGTATATACGATAGTCTCAAAGGTCCTGCAAGATCTCTCTACACCTGGTCTCCAGAGTCACAGGCCAACACACATTGGCGTCTACTAAATGAGGTCTGTATTCAGTAGCTAAAAAGGTTTACCTTAGTATCAGCTCCAAGAGCTTCTGAATGTAGCTTCTGGATAGCCCCCACCCACCATCTGAATGAGACAGGTCATGGAAAATGAGGTCTCCCTGAGGCTGCCTGTCAGTGACATGAGTGTGAGGGTAGTGGCAACATCTGACCTGTCCATCCTTTAGAGCTGGTTTTTGGCCAGCTAACTTCCCATTAATTACCTCTCTGAAACCATCTTCGCACAGGCTCTTTGGCAGGCTTGCTAAGAGAATCTTTATTTTCCTTCTCATTATATTTATAACTCTGGATTTGCTTTGCATAGCAAATGTAAGGACAACCGAGGGAATAGCCGTGCTTTTGGTGAGATTCCATGTGCCATTTGGTATTGTTGTGAACCTTCTGAACTGCATACAAAGAGAGAATGTGTTTTCATATACTCCTGAATAAATAAATGTTGAAGAGGTTGTGACTCAATTGTTTTCCTTTTTTCTCTGTACAGTTAGCCTGGAGTCCATGTCTCTTGGCTCCCCCTCCCAATAAAAATATTGAATGTTCCTAATTTAATTGAATCTGTAATGGTAGAGTAATATATTTTCTTTTTCTTTTCATTAAAGTTAGGATTGGGAGAGGGTGAGTTGGAGCCCTATTATGTTTTATATGTCTTCCCCCCTTCTTTCTCTTTATGTTTTTTTTATGTTAACACTTTGTATTTTTGAATATATTTTTAATGTATATTATCTTGGTTTTTATAAGAAAATCAGATAGTCATCGTTAAGTAAATAAGTAAAAAATTGGAAATCTCCAATTTATCTCAGAAATTTCCATTGTTTGAAGATTCACAGGCGGAGGCTCATCATTATCTGATGATATGCAAATAGCATTTTCTAGGCAGAAAGTCAAAGATTCGCTCAGGAGACTTGGCTGATATTGATAAATCTTAAGAAAACTTTGGTTAACCTGTGTGGGTCCCTGGATAGACGGGAATAACTTGTGAAACATTAATAGATATTTAGCTTTGACTTCAGTCTTATTAATCCCAGTTCCCTATTCACTCACATTCTTTTTTGCTGCGGTGAAGAGTCGATGTCTTTTAGTTCAAGGGCAAAAATGGAAGAGGAGAAAGATTGTGATGAGCTTGTCTGTATAGAATTAGAAAAAGTAGCCTTGAAATGTTAATTGCATGCAAACGAGAATTGGAAATGGGGTGATAGAAGGATTTGGGAGGCAGATTTCAGTGGGGGTATTCTCTTTTCCCACCACCCACAACAAACAGTGATCTTAGATTTATTTCATAAACTAATGAAATGCTTTTCTACTGCATTTTGATATGGGATGACCTGGCTCACGCTGAAAGCCCAAGAGAGTTGGCACTTCATTTTTTTACAACAAGCAAATGTAAATCCTACTTGTTTTGTTCTTTTATTATTCTTTTTGCTCTGTCAGTCTTTGGAGAATGAATATTTTAAACAAACACCCTTTTAAGAGGGTGCTATTTATTACAGTTGGCTCTTTGTATTTATGGAGTCTTCATCTGTGGATTCAATCATCCACTGCTTGGAAATAGTGTGTGTGTGTGTGTGTGTGTGTGTGTGTGTGTGTGTATACACACATACACACACACACACACACACACACACACACATTTCAATAAGCAACCTTGATTTTGCCATTTTATATATGGGACACCATTTCACTATGCCGTTGTATTTAATGGGTCTTGAACACCCACGGATTTTGGTATCCATAGAGGGTCCTGGAACCAAACCCCAGCCGATACAAAGGGCCCACTGTACTTTTAATTGTGTGTTTTAAATTGTTTTTAAAGATCTTGATAGTTTAATTCCATATTAATCTTCATCTTTTGTATGTTTTAATTATATTGTATTTCTTTTACCCACCCTGAGTCTCAGTTTTGGGGGGGAAAGCACATCGTAAATAAATATGAAGATGGTGACTGATAGACAGACAGATTTTATGGGAAGAATCTGATTAAAATAACAAAGCATAACCACTGAAAGTACTACCGTAATTTGCTGTTGTACTGCAGAATTAATGCACTTTAACACTACTTTAAATGTCATGGCTGAATGCTAAGGAATCTTTGGATTTGTACTTTGTTGTGGCACCAGAGCTCTCTGACAGAGAAAGCTAACTATCTCAGAAAACTACAAATCCCAGAATTCCATAACACAGAGCCATGAAAGCAGTGTCAAGCCTCACTAATTCTGCAGTGTAGATGCAGAAGCAGTCTTGCCCCCCCCCCCGTCCACATTTTTAAACAGGTCTAGGAAATCAGCAATGAGTAGGAGGTTGAACAGAAGATAAGGTTAAGAGGTGATATGATAGCCCTGTTGAAATACTTAAAGGGATGCCATATTGAGGAGGGAGCAAGCTTGTTTTCTGCTGCTCCAGAGAATAGAACTCGGAACAATGGATGCAAGCTCCAGGAAAAGAGATTCCAGCTCAACATTAGGAGAAACTGCCTGACAGTAAGGGCTGTCCGACAGTGGAACAAACTCCCTCGGAGTGTAGTGGAGTCTCCATCTTTGGAGGTCTTTAAAAAGAGTCTGGATGGTCATCTGTTGGGGGTGCTTTGATTGTGAGTTCCTGCATGGCAGAGTGACCAAACTGAGGCTTCCATATTCAGACCACATCATGAGGGGAAAAAATTGAATGATTAGAAAAGAGAATGATGCTAGGAAAGGTGGGATGAAGCAGAAAAAGTGGAAGACTGCCTGCTAGGTGGATAGAGTCAATCAGGGAGGACACAAATCTGGGCTGGCAGGCTGAGGACACGATGTTTTGGAGATGTCACCTTCACGGGGTCTCCAGGAATCCAGGTCAACTCAAAGGCAGCTAACAACAACAACTTCAACAGTGTTGGGAAAGAAAAGCACACTATCTTGTGTAGTTTGGTCTTAGAAAAGTCACTGCTTGCATGAGAACAGATAAGCTTCAGTGTCTCCTTCTGTTGCTAACTTCTCTGATGAGTTTGGAATTTCACCAGCGCACATCCCTTGGCTGTCTTCAAGGCGCCTACCTGCCATGTGCTAAGTGTCAGACGCAATTAAAACTCTCCAGTGTTTAATTATTTGCTTTCATATGGTCGAAACACACTGAGTGGATGTCTGTGTGGGTACATGGGTGTTTGCAGAGGGATTGTAAGGGCTGGGGGTGGGGAGATTGGCACCTCTTAGTTTGTTGTGACACTTTCAAGCCTGTATTTAATGATGGCAGCATTGAATATTCCAGACAGCGCAACTAAGGAGCTCTTTTTTCCCCTCGGAAATGTGCCAGATTTCCATCACACTATACAGATTTGTAAGACATTTTAATAAAGATGATTCTGACTTGTTTTATTTTTTTAAAAAACATTACTAACATCTTGTTAAAGGGCCTTATCTGAAGATTGACTCTTTCCCTCCCATCCCCAGATTGGTCAGAGACTAGGGTTATGTACTTTCTAGCATCCATAGACCTTGATTTCTGGAAATCCCTTCTTTTCCCTCTGGCCAGTAAAACACAAACCACTTGCATCCTGAGATATTCACTGAGGTTTGGTTCCAGGATCCCTGTGGATATCAAAATCTGTGGATGCTCAAATCCCATTAAATATAATGGCATAGTAAAATAGTGTCCCTTATATAAAAGGGCACAATCAAAGTTTGCTTATGGGAATTTGTTTATTTTTTTACGTATTTTCAAGCCGTGGATGCTTGAATCCATGGATAAAAAATCTGTGGCTAAGGAGGGCTGACTGTATTCTGTTTGCTGCTTGGATGAATACTAGAAATTTGTTTTATAATCCTGTCAAGTTAAGAAGTAGATTAGAACAGGTGACAGAAGGTGGGATGGATGTGCTGATATGAATGAAAGGCAGAGTTGTCAAGAGTTTTTATTTATTTATTTTTATTATACCCTGCTTCTGTCCCATATGGGACCCAAAACAGCTTACATGTTAAAATGTTAATGCCAGCATGGCATAGTGGTTGGAGTACATTTCTGGAGACCAGGGTTCGATTCCCTGCTCAGCCATGAAACCCACTGGGTGACCTTGGGCAAGTCACAGTCTCTCAACCTCAGAGGAAGTGAATGGCAAACCCCCTCTAAACAAATCTTGCCATTAAAACCCCATATTGGTTTGCCTTAGGGTCACCATAAATCGGAAGAAATGACTGCAGTATGCTTTGAACATACTTCTGTAGTACCCTGCAGAGTGGCTATGGAAGCATGCTCAAAGCATACTCTGGCTGGACTTGAATGTCACAGAGCTTAGGAACTTTATTGAGATGACAGCTTCCAAAATCCCCCAGCCATTATGGCTAGAGTCTCCAAATTACGGAATTTTGTCAGAGAATTCACAGAAAGGAATGAAGACAATATTGGAACACAGTATTGCACAGTATTGACACAATGCAGTAAGAGTCCATGCAGATGCTGATGACATGGCAGTGAGACATACCAGAGCATGTGGTGGTGGGGAAGAATTAGGGATGGTAGTCAACCATGGTGACTGAAATGCCTTGCCTTTCTCTTGTTATTTCAAAGGAATGATTGGATGGGGATGTGAATTATTTTGCAACTAGAAATATACTCTGATCAGTTTCCCCTTCAGTCTCAGAGTAATGCCTGAAGTCCTCTGTGTATTACTGATTTCAAAAATATGGACAGGAAGAGAGCCAGCATGGCATAGTGGATGGAGCATTGGACTCTAGAGACCAAATTGGCACTCGACCATGGAAGCCCACCGGCTGGCCTTGGGCAAGTCACACTTTCTCAGTCTTGGAGGAATGCAAAGACATCCCTCCCCCCTGAACAAAATGTGCCAAGAAAATGCATGATTTGAATTCCCCTTTTCAAAAGGGCAGCTGCCAAGAATGATGAAAGCCATGATGTTCTTTGGTTGGGTAGGTATGTCAGCAAGCTATGACATGAGGGACATGGTGGTGACATGTTCACATATGCAAAACCTACAGTCCCATGGTTTCACCTCATTTGATCACATCTATATCAGGGTGAACACATTCCCCCCACCACACCTGCCAGCACAGTACCCACCCATTAGTCTTTTATAGAGTGCCTATTAACAGTATTTGCTCGAGTTAGAGGAACAACTGCAACCTCTGAACACAATTCATTTTGAGGAAGACGTTTAGCACTTTGGTGCTATTTATTTACTTAACACTATGAAACCTTAATGCAGCAAATAATGGGTCCCGTGTGGGCGTATAGAAGCAAAGCCAGTGATAATTTTCTCTGCAGGCAGAAGGACAGGGCTCAAGCAGAGAAATAATGATCCCAACCCCACACTGTTTTGTCTGTTCCCCTATGTCATTTATACACCTGACTGCAAACAAAGTCTTTGCCCATTGGATCGGAGCATAATGAGTAAGGAAACAGGAGGATGCACACTGATGCTGGAAAAATCGGTGTATACTACACCTAGAGGATAGGCATCACTTACTTGTAAGTGTAAGGTAAGGTCTCTCTCCTCTGTGTCCACTGACTTTGTGTAGTTACAGTTGTTGTCATGTTCCTTCATAGAATCATAGAGTTGGAAGAGACTGCAAGGGCCATCCAGTCCAACCCCATTCTACTGTGCAAGAAATCTAAATCAAAGCATCCCCGACAGATGGCCATCCAGCCTCTGTTTAAAGACCTCTAAGGAAGGAGACTCCACTACTCTCTGAGGAAGGAGTGTGATCCACTGTCAAACAGCCCTTACTGTCAGGAAGTTCCTCCTAATGTTGAGGTGGAATCTCTTTTCCTGCAGCTTGCATCCATTGCTCTAGTCTAGGTCCTAGTCTCTAGAGCAGCAAAAAACAAGCATGCTTCCTCCTCAGTATGACATCCCTTCAAGTATTTAAACAGGGCTATCATATCACCTCTTACCCTTCTCTTCTCCAGGCTAAACATCCCAAGCCCCCTCAGTCGTTCCTCATAGTGCTTCATGGTTTCCAGACCCTTCACCATTTTAGTCGCCCTCCTTTGGACACGCTCCAGTTTCTCAACATCCTTTTTAAATTGTGGTGCCCAGAACTGGACACAATATTCCAGGTGGGGCCTGACCAGAGCAGAATAGAGTAAGTTGACTTCAATTTACAATGACCCTGTTATGGGTGTGTGGGGGAAGATTTATCCTGAGGAGCATTCTTCTATGGACAAAGAATCTGATTTGCCGAAGGTTACACAGTGGGTTTCCGTGATCAAGCACGAATTCAAACCTTGGTCTCCCAGAGCCCTAGTCTAATACCCAACTGTTACACCACTCTGGTTCACCTCTTGATATCTCTTTTAAAAGCCTTTAGGCTAGTTGTGGCCACGAAAACATCCCATGGCATGGGATTGTGTGGGTTAGTTTTGCACTTTATACTTAACTCACAAGAACCCTGTATGGTAGGGAGCTGTGAAAGAGAGATTGTATAGAGTAGTGGTGAACAAATTCCAAGAATTGGGGAAAGAGCCATGCCCCATGCCCCAATTTAAGGATGAGCAAGAAGTTACTCCAGCCTTTTATGGGGGTATAGCATCCCTACCTAGTACGCCTTGTATGGAATCACTCTCATTATAGCCAGTTGTTTATATTGCCATTGCTGTGTGTCCCATATCTATATTTTATTTTGTTTTACAGCTTTATTTTGCCAGTTCTGTCAATGATCCAGTCAATATTTTACTCTATAATCTAAAGTTTTTACAAAGAAATACCTGCCATTGAGATAACTTCAATACTGCTTCCCATCCCCATCCCCAATATTTTGGATGATACCCCACTGCTTGTCCAATAACTATTTCAGGTGCATTGAACAACAGTTGGTGCTCATCAGAATGCGTGCGTAGACAGACACATAATTATTCCCAGCTACCTGGCACACTCAAGATTGATACCAATTCAATAAGTTTCCCAAGCCTAGGAAAAAAGTCATTTTTGAGCTATTGATCTGTACTAGCTTCACTTTCATAATACATGTCCCTAAGTAAGAACAAGCAGTCGTTTATAAAAAGCTTCTCTTTAGATTTCACTTTGCAGTAGTTGATGGTTGAGAATGTCTGTGTGGTTACCGCCTCCCAGGCGCTCTTCTTTGGGGCCTTGGCTTCAGCTGTTGTCCACTGCCTCTGATGTGCATCATGGTGGGCTATGTCTATTTTAGGGCTAATCCATAGCAAATTTAGTGTGACAGCTCCAGGACCGATCATGGGATGTAGAAGGAGGAGGTTCAAAAGGGCAGACAAATAGAAGGTTTCATGCCGTCACCACCCTTTTGCATTGTATAACTCAAAGTGATTGTCCACTTGGTCCGTGAGCTGTTGGCTGTTGCAAGAAAGGAACAAACAAAAAACTGGAAAGCACATATTTATGGTGGAAGAATGAAAGGAGACAAGGTCCCATGTGTGGTATAATGGTCAGAAATGTTTATTTCTTAAATAGTCCAATGTGTTTCATCCTTATCACATTATCATAATAGCTCTCCTTTGCAAGTTATTTAATTCTCAGACATTTCTGGAGTTGCAGTTTGCACACTACAAAAATTGGACATATACAGGACTTATTTCTTCTAATGATCAAATGTCCACTAGAGAAGTGATTGTTACTGTTATTGTTGTAGTGTGCCTTCAAATTGTTTCCAACTATTGGCGACCCTAAGGTGGGGTTTTCTTGGCAAAATTGGTTTAGAGAGGGTCTGCCATTGCCCTCCTCTGAGGCTGAGAGGATGTGACTTGCTCAAGGTCACCCAGTGGGCTTTCATGGCGGAGCAAAGATTGGAAACCTGGTCTCCCAGAGTCACTGTCGAGTGCTCAAACTGCTACGCAACACTGGTTCTAAAGCAGAGATAGCAAAATGGAATCTCTTCCTGTGGCCCTTGCTAGGGAATCCCATCCTCTAAATCAAAATCTGAAGGAACTAAATAGTTTTAAACTGGGTTTAAATGATGGTTTATATATTCAGAGCTATAGATTTATCCACTCTGAGCATCCAGGACAGAGGACTTGAGTTATTTGAAACTCAATAACTCAAAAATGGTGCAATCAACAATTTCAGTACTATGTAACTCTTGTCTCTACTGTGCCTTTTTTGAACACCAGTTGCCTTAGGAATATGAAAGAAGAAGGAAAAATATGAAGCATTTCAGATAAACAATAAAACTGTGCGGGAGCAGCAATAAAACAGTATTAAATGAGAAGGCGGTTTAATTATCAGTTATCTCAAATGACCTCCAAAACAGTCTTTCCTTGCAGTGTGCAATCCAGCAGCGAGAAAGCAAAATTAATATCCCTGAATTAATTAATATATTTCCATTAAATAACTGGCAACACACTCTTGACTCAGTCTCACTTCTGTCAATGGCCAAAGTTTCAGACTTTGGCGATGATGATGATGATGATGATGATGATGATGATGATGATTTATATCCCACCTCTCTGATTGAGTCTCCCTTATCCACAATTTTGCAATCTGACATACTCCAAAATCCAAAACTTTTTCATGGGTGGCTGAGATAGTGACACCTTTGCTTTTTGGTGGTTCAGTGTACACAAATTTTGCTTTGTTTACAATATTATTAGAAATAGTGTGTATAAAATTATCTTCAGTCCATGTGTATAAGATGTGTATTAAACACAAATGAATTTTGCATTTAGACTTGGGCCCCATCTCCAAGTAATGCATTATGTATATGCAAGTGTTCCAAAATCTAAAACACTTCTGGTCCCAAGCATTTCAGATAAGGGAGGCTAAACCTTTGTTAGTTATTTCTTCAGTGTCGCCACTGTATGTAGCTCTGTGTAGGTACTGGAAGCACTCTGTATTAAAAATAAAGAAATACAATCTAGATTTTTAGCAGTGAGAAGATAATAATCTGATGTGATGTGATGTGATGTCCAGGTTGGATTACTGCAATGTACTTTACATAGAACGGCCTTTGATAAGAGTCCAGAAGCTCCAATTAGTTCAGAAGGCAGCTAATTAGGCTACTAATTAGAAAAAAAGACTTGCATATTTTTGTCACATTGACACACCAGGTCAGTAAAATGTTTAATAACCGTAAAATAGGTAGGATAGGTAATAATAATAATAATAATAATAATAATAATAATAATAATAATAATAGTAATTTGTTTTATTTATATACCGCTATTCCAAAGATCATAGCGGTGAACAGCAAGTAAGCTAATTAGCAAGTAAGCTAATTTGCCCCCAACAGTCTGGGTACTCATTTTAGCTCCCTCCTCGGAAGGATGCAAGCCTGAGTCGAGCTTGGGCCCTTTTGCTGGTCTTGAACTCGCAACCTTGTGGTTTCGAGTGAATGGCTGCAGTATAGGCATTTAACCACTGCGCCACCAGGGCAGATAAATAGGTTTGATTTGAGGACTTTTCTGTGCCAAGGAACCTTTGTTGGTTTGTCCAAAATGCATTGTATTTTGCACAGTGGTTTGGGGTTTTTTGCGTTGCAAAAAAGTCTTGACATGCGAAAAATTATTAGAAAAATCTACAAGCGTGGGAGGGAAAAAGAAGTGAGAAAGGGAGTGTGAGCTCATTATTATTATTATTATTAAACTTTATTTATATAGCGCTGTAAATTTACACAGCACTGTACATACAATCTTTTAATTAGACGGTTCCCTGCCCTCAGGCTGACAATCTAAGAAGACATGATACAAAAGGGGAAGGGAGTGGAGGATGGAGCCAGATGCCTTCTGGGAAGGGCGCAGTTCCTTTGGGGGAGGCCTGCTGGGGTTGGCCTACCTCCTCTCTCCTATAGGAAAGTGTCAGTTTCACAGTTATGTTTGCTTAATTTATGTTATTCATTTGTACGTTGCATCCTTCCACAGATTCAAGGGAGCTTCCCTTAAAATTCAAGGTAGCTTCCATTTAAATAATGAAGTACAAATAAACATCAAATGAATAAGAACGTGTGAAATTTAAAACACAGTATACACATAAAAATAAAATAAGGTTCTTGGGACAGGTTGGTTTTGAAGAGGAATTTGAAGGAACGCAAAAGCATCTTGGGAGGCAGTTTGGGGTCCAAAAGGCAACCTGAATCAAAGAAACACTGCTCAGGGGAGTTCCATGTATGCGTTTGGTCTCCAAATGATACCAAGATTAATTAACTTCTTGTATTCCCTTTATAAACCCCTGACCATCAAGGGGTGCAAGACCTCCTTGGCTTCTTTCCAACCTCTTCCACTTCTGGGCAGAATAGAGGCTCTAAATCACAGAAGTTGTTGTGAGTTGGTCATCACTCCAGAGTAATTAATGTGGAGTGCATGCGCTTGACCTGGACTGCGTGGCATTAGACTCAGCATGATGAGACTGGAGAGGAGCAAACTGTGCCTTAAAAGTCTAGCTGAACGAAAGCATGGAGATCTGACAGTTCCACGCCAGAGGAGCTATTTCACCATGTAAAATAACAGATGGATGGGAGGAAAGACATAAATTAAGGGATCTTTTCCCTGCCTTCATTTCCACTGAAGTTCTTCTGGCTTGTTTTCTTCAGTCCAATCTGCAGAAGTAAATCCAGTTTGACACCGCTTTAACTGCCCAGGCTGAATGCTTGGAAATTCTGGGGATTGTAGTTTATTATATCTACAGTTCCCAGAATTGCCTAGCATTGAACCAGGGCAGTTAAAGCAGTGTCGAACTGGATTATTTCTGAAGTGCGGACTGGACCTTCCAGTCCTATTACCCTCCTTCAATGAACAGAGAGTTCACAGTACAGTTGTGTAATTATGAACATAAGATAATTTATTCCACAATCTTATCTGTTATCATTAAATATAATCATGCATACAGACAAGACAATAATATACAAAAAGCTCAGAAGACAATAATGACATAAAGGATGCAAACTACTCAGATAGGAAGATGACAGAATTGAATATTGATGGCTATCCATTCTCAGGATATTAATTAAGACATTTCGACTGGCTTAGATAGTTGTGTGGTCACACGTTTATGCTTGCTTCATGAATAGTAGATCTTTTAAAACACTGGAGTAGATCTTTTAAAACACTGGAGGTTATAGTGTTTAGTCTGTCCTCTGTGTGTTGTTCACTTGACTGAATCAATGGGCTTTACCTATGTGTTAGCAAAGGCCAGAGTGGTGTAGTGGTTTGAGCATTGGATTAGGACCCTGAGAGACCAGTGTTTGAATCCTGGTTTGGCCATGGAAACCCACTGGGTGATCTTGGGCAAGCCACACTCTCTTAGCCTCAGAAGATCGCAATGAGAAACCCACTCTGAAGAAACTTGCCAAGAAAACCCTATGATAGGTTCACCTGAGAGTCTTCATAAGTTGGAAATGAATTGAAGGTGCACAACAACAACAAATGGAAAGAGATCTTGTAGCATCTTTGAGACTAACTAAAAAGAGGAGGTTGGTAACATGAGCTTTTGTAGACTTCAGCCTACTTCCTCAGATGCATATATCCAAGAAAGTAGGCTGAAGACTATTATTATTATTATTATTATTATTATTATTATTATTATTATTAACCTTTATTTATAAAGCGCTGTAAATTTACACAGCGCTGTACATACAATCTTTTTAATTAGACGGTTCCCTGCCCTCAGGCCTACAATCTAAAAAGACATGACATAAAAGGAGAAGGGAAAGGTGGTGGGGCTAGTAGGCTAATACATATAAAGTACATAGCAATACAGGAAATGGTTCGATAAAACAGGCATCAAAAGAACATCAAATAGCAAGTGACAATTATGCAATGCCTGGGAATGCTTCTCTGAACAGGATGGTCTTCAACTCTGTTTTGAAGCTGGTTAAAGAAGTGATGGCTCTTGCTCGCGGGGGAAGAAGGTTCCAGGAGTGAGGGGCAGCGAGTGAAAAGGGATGAATCCGAGATGGGGCAGAGGAAATCCTGGGCTGGGACAGCAGACCTTGACTACCAGAACGGAGGGCCCTGGTGGGAAGGTGAGGAGAAAGAAGGTGTGATAAGTAAGGAGGGGCCAGTCCATGGAGGGCTTTAAATGTCGACAGCAGGAGCTTATACTGAATGCGGAAAGGGAGGGGGAGCCAGTGAAGGGATGCCAACACAGGAGAGATGTGGTCAGAGCGGTGGGCGGATGTGATAATGCATGCAGCTGAATGCTGGACAGAAATTAAAGGACGGAGGTGAGAAAGAGGAAGCCCAGCCAGGAGGATGTTGCAGTAATCGAGTCGTGAGATCACTAGGGCATGGACCAGGATCTTGGCAGTAGAGGCGGAGAGATATGGTCGGATTTTGGCAATATTATACAAAAAGAATCTACAAGCCTTGGCTGTGGTCTGGATCTGAGGGATACACAACAGAGAAGAGTCAAAGATAAAACCAAGACTGCGGGCTTGCTGGACTGGTTGAATGGAAATGTTGTCCACAGAGACAGAAAAGGAGTGTTGAAGGGTGGGCTTAGGAGGAATGACAAGATGCTCCATCTTGGACATGAGCTTCAAACGCCGATGGCGCATCCACTGCGAGACAGCTGTGAGACAAGACGAAACTTGCTGTTCAAGCCTTGGAGAAAGGTCAGGGGTGGAAAGATACAACTGGGTGTCATCGGCGTATAGGTGGTAGGAAAAACCAAAATAGCTAATGAGTTTTCCTAAGGACAGTGTGTAGAGAGAAAACAGAAGGGGACCCAGAACAGAGCCCTGGGGAACTCCAACAGATAAGGGAACAGGAGATGAAGTCTGACCGCCAACAACCACTGCAAAAGATCTGCCAGACAAATAAGATCTAAACCAGTCGAGAACAGAGTCTGAGAACCCAAGGTCAGAAAGTATATTAACTAGAAGAGAGTGATCAACAGTGTCAAAGGCTGCAGACAGATCAAGAAGGATGACAATAGAGTAAAGGCCATTTGCCTTGGCCAGTAAAAGATCATTTGAGATCTTGGTGAGGGCTATCTCTGTAGAATGCCGTGGGCGGAAGCCAGACTGAAAGGGATCGAGGATGGAGTTGGCTTCAAGAAACTCAAGACAGCGAGAATAAACAACCCGTTCCAAAACCTTAGAAAGAAAGGGAAGAAGAGAAATCAGACGATAGCTAGACAAAGAGGAGGGGTCAAGAGAAGGTTTTTTCAGAATAGGGGAAATGAGAGTCGAGGAAAGAGTGGAGTTAAATAAAGACATTGCTGAATCAGCAGAATCCCCGAGATTTAGGGAAGAGAGAGATGAATCCAGGATCTGACCAAGATGGTTAGAGTCAACATACTGAAGGTTACGAAAATGACGTTGAACAGTATGATGAGGAGGTGGAGTATAAGTGAGAGCAAAGGAGATTAAGTGATGATCAGATAGTGGAAAGTCAAGTGCCAGGTAGTCAGAAATGGCGGTTTGCAGCAAGAACTAGGTCAAGACAGTGACCAAGAGAATGAGTTGAAGAGTTGGAATGGGGTTGGAGGCCAAAAGAAGCTAGGAGACAGTTGAAGCGAGACGTTGTAGGGTTATTGGAATCATCAACGTGGATATTGAAGTCACCTAGGATCAAAGTGGGGTCTGAATCTGAAAGAAAGAATGTCAGCCATGATTCGAAGTCTGCGAGGAACTGGGTAGCAGAACCAGGAGGGCGATAGATAACTGCGACCCGGAGCTGTAGAGGAGAAAAGAGTCTGATAGGATGAAACTCAAAGGAAGAGAAATGATAGCTGGGGGAAAAAGATAGAACTTGAAATTAGCAGGGGTTAGATAGCAAGATACCAACCCCTCCTCCTCGACCTTCAGGGCGGCTTGTGTGGGTGAAGGAGAGACCACCAAAAGAAAGGGCAGCGGGACTATGAAAGCTAGTTAGTTATTCTCAAAGGTGCTACAAAATCCTTTTGTATACTCCTTTTCCAGACTAACACGGCTATATCTTGGAATTCTAACAACAAATGTGTTGCTCAACTGTTCAAAGGTTTAATGAATTGGTCTACCCTAGTTGGGACTACCCAACCTGATGTCTGCCGTTGTTTGTGATGCAGACTTCAGATCCATGCAGAAAAATAATAATGCCAACTCAGTGGATTGGTTGCTATTGAGTCATTCCTTCAGCCCGAAAACAAGAAGAATTTACTAGAACGCGGGTTCTTTGAAATTCCACTGTGGTGATGGAGAGAGGCTTGACTTGTAGCATCTATCCATACTATGAGCCAAGTGTTAGCATGCTTTCTTAGTTGCTTTCCCCATTGCTCTTTCTGGTCCAACAGCTGCTCTTTTCCTAAGATTGTTTATTTCATTTTAATGTTTCTCCATCTGTCAAACAAACCTATAGCAGGCACCCTGAAATGGTTCTTTGCCACATGATTTGTGGGATTATTCTGTAATGGTTATACATTAGCACCCACTGGCTCTTTAGTATGTTGCCATTCTCATAAATCTTTCAAAGGGGTTGCTATCCATTTTCTTCTGATCGATAGTTCTGAGAGTATATTCTAGCTTTCCAGTTACCCAGGTTTCATAGGTATCCATGGAAAGTTTGTTCATATCTAAGCTGGAAGATGAGACCTACCCTGTCAGCTTTCTGCTCCCGAACAGAGGAGTAAATGACACACAGTAGAAGAGAAACACTGTGACACAGCACTCCCTAACACCCACATAGTTTCAAGTACACAACTGATTGTGTTGGCTGGTGCTCAATCTAACCCACAGTTGTCCTACAAATTCTTGCTTTTTCAGTTGCATTGTGAGCCACCGTTATCAGTTTATCGCTTGTGGAGCTACTGCAGAGAGTCTAAATCCATGCATCTACATGCAGGGAGACTTTTCCTTCTATTATTAC